>NC_039243.1:1751597-1818033 GCF_003368295.1 Carassius auratus
TGTCCCTCCTCTACTCAGCTTGATCACTCCCCAAGGGACACATCCTCTATTTTTCACCAGCTCTGTTTGGCATACTCAGTAGTTTCTAGCATAAAAAATATGCATGCCCTGTGTGCTATGGAGAATGCTTTCAAGTGGAAAGTTTCTTTGTTGTCTTCCACCTTTTGATAGGATATTGATGTTGAAGCACTCCCCCATTCTTTCACTTTTATTTACCTTTCACCTTTTTCTCTCTACCTCCCTCCTCTCCCATCCATCATTTATCAAATTCTCACATTGCACTTCCAAACTTAAGTCATGAAATGGAAGTCAGCTTTTTTTGATTAGCGTATTCTGTGTTTAGTTCTTCAGTTGCACCCCTGTAATCTGATTGATGGCAAGTGGGAGATAAAGCAGGATTAGACCTCCACCAGAGTCACGGTGAACGTGTTTCTTGTTTATTTATTTTTTTTTATTTCTCTCTCTCTCTCCATCTCTTCTTTTTGCTACAGGATAAGTCTTTGTACCACCTGGTGAGCAACGGTTGCATGGACTGTAGCCCAGGCGATAAGCGGATTTTCATGAACAAGTGCGACCCCGAGTCTGAAACACAACAGTGGATCTTCCAGAAAGTCAACACCACCGTTCTGGACAAATTCAACAGCGGCGCCAGCTCATAGGACCTGGGGTTGTGGTCAAGCCGATCATCTGGCTTCCACATATACACACACCTCCCACAATCCTTAATGTGGGCCTGGATGTTCTTAATGTCTGGCTCTGGGTTCCTCTCAAGGTTCTGCAGCAGACTGAGAAAGTGCAGGCTCTTGAAAGAGGGGCCAAGAAACACAGAGTGACACGAAGGCTGGTGGAAACACATCCACAATGAGCACCTTGCTGGTCGAGGAGAATACAAACAGCCTGGACTCTCTAGCAGGGGTCTAACTTGGGCCCCAAGTTGCTCCCCATACATTAAAAAACAGTGCAGCTTTAGGACTTTGGAAGTGAAAGAGTCCAGTGAAAGAATGTTCTGTATCGGTCCTTGAAGATTGCATGGGGGATTTGTATTATTCCTTTTTTATTTATTTATTTATTTATTTTTGTAACACTATTTATTTTTCTCTGGGATCGTTTTGACTGTATATTTATTTGAATTTATTTGGTGCCTTCTCCAGATTTAAGTTATGTATATTGAGCTCTTGTACCTGTTAGAGTATCACTTGGGTCGAGGCATTGGGTTGACCTAATTAAATGAAATCTTTGACTTTTTCAATGGAATCTATCTTGTTACAGAGTTTCTCGTCTATAAATAAAGCAGAAAATGAGTGGATATGTGTCTCTTGCCTGTGTGGTGTCTTTGTTATTCTGACAAATGGTGGTTTGGCTCCCTCTGGTGTTGAGCCATTTTCGTGTTCGCTATCACTCGTGCTTTATTATTTCACCTTTGAATTCACTGAACCTCGAGTCACTCGTTAAGTTCTGACATTTCACTAGCTGATAACAAAACCTGGTCTGTATATCTTTTGCTAACTTTTTTTTTTTTTTTTACTTACATGTTAATGAGATTTTAGTGACAGCACCAATTAACATTATAAATGCCATACCTGCAAGGTAGAAGTTGTTGTTTTTATGGTATTTGGTAGCCTGTCTTACCCACTCAATTTGAACACTGGCTAATTACATAGCAGATCATTTTAATTTGTATATTTCTATAACATCAATGACCTGCAAATATGTAGGCTACAGGTAAAGGTTTTTTTTTTCTTTTCTTTTTTTTTTTTTTTTGTGGGGGTTGCTGTAACGTGCTTTAGATTATAAAGGGTTATAAGGGGCCTTAAACAGGGAAGTTGTCACAAGTCCTATACTACAACTATTATTTATTTTATGGTCCGGACCAATTGCATGTGGATATCAAATACCCATGTCAAAATGTTTTTAACATTAAAATATTTTTCCTGAATTCTGTTTTGAAATTAAAATCATGTTTTTTTTCTCTTTGTTGGGGAAACATATGGGCATGATAAAACCACAATGACTTACCTTGAAACAAGCGCTAGAGGGCTCCAGACCTCCAGGAATTGAGTTTTGACACCGTCTATAAATATGAGATGTGTTTCCATTCTTGAACACTTGGAGGAGCTTAACTCTTACAAATGTGTTCTTATCGTACGGCAAGTGATTTATCAAGTTTAACGTTACAATCAAGTTTAACGTTACAATCATGTTTAACGTTACAAACTCAGCACAAATCTTTGTGAAATACACTATGTGAATTGTTCTCTTGTTGTTTTAGATTTATATATTTTCATTGGAAAATATGGTGACGTAGTTGTCGTGGCCGAGTGGTTAAGGCGATGGACTAGAAATCCATTGGGGTCTCCCCGCGCAGGTTCGAATCCTGCCGACAACGACTCTATTTTTTTCTCCTGGAAAGGTTTGAGAATGGAGAACTACAAACTATGAACGCGCATAAAATGTGTTTAAAAACGACAAACATGGCGGATATACGCGACCGACGGACAGGTAGAAATTTAATGTTTACCAGGTTATATTTCATTAAGGTTATATAACATTTATATTATAACATAATAATATTTATATATAACAAATATTCATAATAAAATAAATAAAACAAAAACGCTGCCTCAAGGAGTAGCTCGTTGATCTGCCAGTCGCAGGTCTTTCATGTGGAGAACTCTACTCATATTTTCTGCATTATGATGCATTTAAAAGGATGCTTTATGTGTGATGTATGTTTATAAAAATTCACATTGCTGTTCCAGATGAAATTTTAGCCACTATTAGTGTGCACAGATCCACACTTCAAAAATCGACCTGAAATAATAGACCATCCGGGGACTTTTGTTATACTCTTTTCGGCATACTATTCTACTAATCTCACATACTATTTATTTGGATATGAACATTGAAACGCAGGGTGGGTTCTTACTTGTGAATTCAATTCACTGGAAACTCGTACTAAATGGTTATTTGAATTAGTGAGTTGTCGACTAGAGAACAGCTGCAATCGGATCATTCTGATCTGTAAATCTGATCTGTGACTTTATGAACTACTTTACCTCTAAAATACTTTTACTAAAATACGATACTATTAGAGATAAAATTGTAACCATTCAGCCGTCAGCTACAGTATCGCACCAGACAGTGCACTATAGACCCCCTGAGGAACAGTTACACTCATTCTCTACTACAGGAGAGGAGGAATTGTATAAACTTGTTAAATTATCTAAACCAACAACATGTATGTTAGACCCTATACCATCTAAGCTCCTAAAAGAGGTGCTTTCAGAAGTCATAGATCCTCTTCTGACTATTATTAACTCCTTATTGTCATTAGGATATGTCCCCAAAGCCTTCAAACTGGCTGTTAGTAAGCCTCTCATCAAAAAACCACAACTTGACCCCAAAGAACTAGTTGATTATAGACCAATCCCGAAACTCCCTTTTCTGTCCAAGATACTAGAAAAGGTGGTATCCTCACAATTATATTTCTTCTTAGAGAAAAATAGGTGAGGATTTCCAGTCAGGATTTAGACCCATCATAGTACTGAGACTGCTCTCCTTACAGTTACAAATTACCTGCTCTTATCATCTGATCGTGGTTGTATCTCTCTATTAGTTTTATTGGATCTTAGTGCTGCGTTTGACACAATTGACCACAACATTCTTTTGCATAGACTTGAACACTTTGTTGGCATTAATGGAAGTGCAATAGCATGGTTTAAATCGTACTTATATGACTGCCATCAGTTCATAGCAGTGAATGAAGATATATCATATCGATCACAAGTGCAGTATGGAGTACCTCAAGGCTCAGTACTAGGGCTGCTACTCTTCACGCTTTATATGTTACCCTTGGGAGATATCATCAGGAAACATGGTGTTAGCTTTCACTGTTATGCTGATGATACTCAGCTCTATATTTCTTCTCTGCCTGGTGAAATACAGCAATTTGAAAAACTAATGGAATGCATAGTCGATATAAAAACTGGATGACAAGTAATTTCTTACTGCTAAATTCTGAAAAAACAGAGGTGTTAATTATAGGACCTGAAAACTCATGTAATAACCTAGAACACTGTCTAAGACTTGATGGCTGCTCTGTCAATTCTTCATCATCAGTTAGGAACCTAGGTGTGCTATTTGATCACAATATTTCCTTAGAAAGCCACGTTTCTAGCATTTGTAAAACTGCATTTTTCCATCTCAAAAATATATCTAAATTATGACCTATGCTCTCAATGTCAAATGCAGGAATGTTAATCCATGCATTTATGACCTCAACATTAGATTATTGTAATGCTTTATTGGGTGGTTGTTCTGCAAGCTTAGTAAAAAAACTAACGCTAGTCCAAAATGCAGTAGTAAGAGTTCATACTAGAACCAGGAAGTATGACCATATTAGACCAGTCCTGTCAACACTGCACTGGCTGGCTCCCTATCAAACATCGTATAGATTTTAAAATATTGCTTATTATTTATAAAGCCCTGAATGGTTTAGCAAAATCAACGGCAGGTGGCAGATCCTTTTCCTATTTGGCGCCTAAACTCTGGAATAACCTACCTAACATTGTTCGGGAGGCAGACACACTCTTGCAGTTTAAATCTAGATTAAAGACCCATCTCTTTAACTTGGCTTACACATACTAATATGGAATGGAATGTAGTAAAGTAAAATTAAAAGTTACTAAAAATAAAACTACTCCAGTAAAGTACAGATGAGATACTTGAAAAATGTACTTAAGCACAGAAACGAAGTAAAACTTCTCGTTTACTGTCCACAACTGATTTTCAATCGCAACACCCGCTGACTGCAATGATAGAGCTTGGATTTGCCAGGGCAATTTTTAATATAACGCCAAAAATCATATTAATATTTTATAATAATTCCTTACATTTGTATAGCACTTTTCTGGACAATAAAAGCCCTTTACAGAAGTGCTGTAAAGGATAGGATATCTCGAGGGTGAGTAAAACAAAGTCTAAATTTCAATTTTTGGGTAAACTAACCCTTTAACCGTTTGTGATGAATGCATTCAGAACACATAACATACAGACAATGAAGACACTCCCAGATTCATTTAGCAGTTGTGAGTTTAGACTGCAGCCTAATAGTAGAAGGGGAAAACACCTTATTAAGATTCTATCAGACAGTTGTATGACGTTGCAAATTAGGGAAAGGCGACCAGATGTCCTGGTTTCAGGAGGTGTGTTTGGTGCAATGTCTCTGGTTTTCATAGCAATGAGTAATAGTAAGTGACTCCTGAAACTTTCAGGAGAGAGAACTGCTCTTGTCAAACAATTTCCAATTTAGCATGTAATTGGGATGTAATTTAGCATGTAATCAGGAGCCATTTTTTTAAGCATTGAATACATACATTTATACACACACATAGAGAGAGTGATTAAATTAATATTTTGTTATTTTATGAATTTTCTTGAAATCTTTAATTGTAAATTCACATGTAAATGTGTATACACATAGACACTAGTCAACATTTCAAACATGACAGCTCGTTAATATTTTAGGCCTACGTGACATGATAAATGAGGGAAAATATAGAATTATCTGTTTTAAAAATGCATTTGTTACACATATTACTTAGGGGACCAGCAAAAATCGGTGTTGAAAATGTGAAAAATATGTTATGAAAAGACTTATAGACTTATATCAGAAGCATAGCCAGAATCCAAACACTATTGAAAAGTAAGGTATGCAACAGCGTCAACCTTCCTCCCGCTCTCTCAAGAAGCAAAGTATAGGTCTCTACAGGAAAGTTACCAGATCAGGGTGTTTTTAGCCCATGATGCCTTATTGGCTGACTTCATAGTGACAGTAGGTTCAGGGATGGGGTTAGGTAAGGGGGATCATTTTGATTGCATGATTTAGAAACACCCAGCATTTTGAAAACACCCACAAAGTCATAAACACCCACTTTTGCTCTGCAGAGACCTAAGTCTCCTGGAGGCTGGCTGCAAAAGAGAGGAGAAGCACCCGGCTGGCCCTGCCCCATACCTACTGGTTTGATGGTCTTTCATAGATATAAGTTAGGAAATGTGTGTGTAGTTAGTGTGGAGTATGTTGCTTTTTATACAACATACTCCATCCTACAACAACTACGCACACATTTCCTATCATGTATGAAGTCCAGGTTTATTTGACAATGGCCTCAAGCTCATCTGCATTGTTTGGTCTCCTGTTTCTCATCTTCCTCTTGACAATAGCCCATAGATTATCTATGGGGTTCAGCTCTGGTGAGTTTGCTGGCCAGTCAAGCACACCAACACCATGTTTATTTATTTTGGTGCTTTTGACTGAGTGGGTAGGTGCCAAATCCTGCTGGAAAATGAAATCAGCATCTTCAAAAAGCTGGTCAGCAGAGGGCAGCATGAAGTGCTCCAAAATGTATTGGTAAACGGGTGCAATGACTTTGGTTTTCAAAAAACACCAGCACCAGGACCAACACCAGCAGATGACATTGTACCCCAAATCATCAAAGACTGTGGAAACTTAACACTGGACTTCAAGCAACTTGGTCTATGAGATTCTCCACCCTTCCTTCTAGGACCTTGGTTTCCAAATGGAATACAAAACTTGCTCTCATCTGAAAAGAGGACTTTGGACCACTGGGCAACAGTCCAGTTCTTCTTCTCCTTAGCCCAGGTAAGACACCTCTGATGTTGTCTGTGGTTCAGGAGTGGCTTAACAAGAGGAGTATGACAACTGTAGCCAAATTCCTTGAAACATCTGTGTTTGGTGGCTCTTGATGCCTTGACCCAAGCCTCAGTCCATTCCTCACTCAAATTCTTGAATTGATTTTGCTTGACAATCCTCAGAAGGCTGCAGTTCTCTCGGTCGGTTGTGCATCTGTTTCTTCCACACTTTTTCCTTCCACTCAACATTCTGTAAACATACTTGGATACAGCACTCTGTAAACAATGATTGTCTTCTGGACAACTGTCAGTTCAGCAGTCTTCCACATGATTGTGAAGCCTAATGAACCAAACTGAGAAACCATTTTTATGGCTCGGGAAACCTTTGCAGGTGTTTTGAGTTGATTAGCTGATTGGCATGTCACCATATTCTAATTTGAGATAATGAATTGGTGGGTTTTTGTTAAATATGAGCCGAAATCATCACAATTAAAAGAACCAAAGACTTATGCTGCGTTCAAACCAAACGTAAATAGAGCATATGGCGCGAATTATTTCAATGTTAAGTCAACGTAAAGACGCGTTTACGCACGTCTGAAGGTCTTGCGGCGTGAATGAGGCATTTAGCACGGCACGGTAGACGCGAATTGAGTGTCTGGCACGTTACTCGCAAATGGTGCTTTTGTGCATTTACGCGTTTGTTGCGAATTCGCGTGTGATGCCCGAGTTGAAAAATTTTAACTTTGGTGTCAATTCGCCCCGTGTTAACCAATCAGGAGCCTGCTCAGGAGTCACTCATTCAACATGGAGGAATGACTGATGTTGTCAGTGAGCAGTCAACCGGAGCTATGACACAAGTATCATACAATAGTTCATATTTCAGGAATAAAAAGGACCTCGCTTGGAAGAGAGTGTTGTAAATGCGCATTTAACTTTTGAGTCACGTACACGTTTATCGACCCGCTGCCTTCCTGCTGTTTTTTTCCCCTAATATAGCCTACAGCTACTTTTCGCTAACAAGATAATGTGTTTTTTGAGAGGACGTGTGCAGGAAAAAGTAGAAAAGCCCCAAATGCTCGATCAACATGAGCCATCTTGCAAACATACAACCGCCTAGCACTTGCCCCTCCCACAAGAAGCGGATTTTGCCTCGAACGCGTGTCAATTTCGTATGCATTCAAAAAGTTCAAGCAGCAAACTAGATGCGGTAGACGCGAATTTGATGCTCTATTCGCGCTTGTGTGAACGCAGCATTAAACTACTTATGTGTTATGTGTGACATTCTATATAGATATGCACCTGTAGCTTGATTTCTGCCCGAGTCCCGTCGGATTGCATCGGATGTGGGGATTCAGAGGAAAACCCCTATGATTCCACCATCAGCCACAGCTTCATCAAACTAAGCCTTTTTTCTTTGTTTGACTTGAAAACACACCCTCTAGCGGCGAAAACTTATATTTTGCCTTTAACTGCGACAGTTGACAAAAAAATTACCCTCATGTTGTTCCAAATGTATCAGTATGTTTTGCGGAAACAAAGAAAATAATATATTAACTAAATATTTTTGTAACCATTGATTTTATAGACTCATACATTTCTCAAAACAAATGGAACCTTACCGTAAAGTGTTACAGCAAAGCCTACTTTTTTTTTTTTTAGTAATTATGTCTGAAAACAGTCTTACAAGCAAATATGGAAAACAGTCCTATAAACAGAGCTATTCGTGCATCTGCTGGTTACACCATGATATTACATATCATTTTCTTTGTTTTTCAGTATCAAGTTTTGTGTTTGTTTGTTTTGTTTATACAAATTTTTGAATGATTGTGTTTGCATACAATATTGCTAATCATATACTAAACCAGTCAGGACAGAAAAGGAAATAAACGGTAGGCCTGTAACAATAAATATTTTTTTATTTCTCCCACCAGATTACATCAATCTGGTTCCATGCACTGGGTTTTAGATACCCCTATTTTGTTACCTTTTAAACACTTTATAAACTGAAAAAAAAATACATATATATATATATATATATATAACACAAATATTTTATTCATATTTATATTTAAAAAAATATCAGTCCTATGTGAGGTAACATACAAGAATTTAAGGTCATCCAAAGCCGCTGATCTGTGACGCTTGCTCATGTCTGTTTCTTTGAGAACAAAAGAATAGTACTGCGTGCGTGGCACAAAGCGATAATTATTTTGCAATAGTTGTTCTCAACGTAAACGCTTGCTGAAATACTTGTGGAAGTCTACACTACACGTCAGCGTCCCGCACGTCTCGGAGGGCCGTTTATTTCCTATCAATCATGCTGCACGTCCGTGTACATTCACTCACACATCCGTGTGTGTTTAGATGGCATGGCTGCGTGGCGCGCGCACACAACTGCTGAATTATTTTTATTTTATTTTTTTATAATATCACTACTGTCTTTTCGTTACTGAAACATACAGAGGAAAGTGGGAGTTTAATTGAATAAGGGAGTAGAGGAAAGAGAGAGAAAGAAAAAGACAGTGAGAGGGAGGGACTCTATGTGACCATACAGGCTGCGGGGTGTTTATTTATTTGTGCTGGCTCCCCTTTTTCTTTCTTTATTTCTTTCGGTCTTATTATTTTTCAACTGATTTTCCAAAATGAGGTTAAAAGTTGGATTCATCCTTCGGAGTTTACTGGTCATCGGCACGTTTTTGGGGCTGGTTTTGCTTTGGTCTTCCCTGACACCGAAGGCAAACGACGATAACCCGTTTGCTGGTGTGCTGGTAAAGTACTGCTTTACTGTTATTGAGTTAACGTTATCCAGATACCGGAATGTTTTCGTTGAGCTGTAAATTTCACCCTGTGTTAGTATTCGGCAGGCTCGGCTAGCATGATGATTAGCATGCTAACTGCTGTGGTTGTCATGGAGATGAGCAGCGAGAGCTGACAGATGAATTAAAACAGACACAGACGTTTATATGTATCCCGTGTTTGCATCCAGATGAGCGAAAACACCCAGCTATAAACTGCTAGCACTGAGAGCTAAATGTCGCTCTCTTCATCCTCATAAATGTCAAATTCAGCGAAAACCCGGAAGGTCGTGACTGTAGTTACTGGTTCTTTATTTGAGACACGCATCATTTATGTGAAAATAACATAAAAAGCAGCTGTTTTCAAGTAAAATGTTTATTTCCGGCCATCCTTCCAGGTGGTTTGGAGTAACAGTACTGATTGTGGACTAAAGGGGTCTTCGAGGTTGAATAGAGGGGGGTCGATATGCGTGCGGACTGAGTTAAAGGCCGAATATCAGTGTGTACAACGACACACATCTCAGCTTTCACAAGATATTGTGTAGAAATGCGAGTGTGAGCGCACTGACACGTGGCACATCTGACAGCTTTCTGTCAATGGCTGTAGCAGCTGTCTGCTTTACCTTGGCTTGTCATTCTGGCACCGAAGTTAACGTTAGATTTATTTGCACACTGCTTTTGAACAGGGCATACATTGTTTTTACGGAGTCTCTTCTTAGTTTACTCGCTTCACTTTAGTTTATGTTTTGCATAATGAGTTCATATGTAAATATATATGTTTTTAGGGTTAATGTACCTCTAACTAAGCTTTGTCTCATATTTGTCTTTTCATAGGCAGGAAGAGATGCAGGGAAACTCTTGCAGCCCGAGCCTCAAAATAATGACATGGCTGACCAGTTCAAGCCGGTCGTTCCTTGGCCCCACGTCGAAGGAGTCGAGGTCGATCTGGATTCTATCCGCCAGAAAAATGGTGACAAGCCGAACCCTGCATTCAAAGCCCAGAACCAGGAGAATGTCATCCAGAAGCAATATGTCACCTTTAAGCCTCACACCAATGCGTTTAATGAACCTGTGTTGAAGAAAGGAGTTCTGGGAAACTTTGAGCCTAAAGAACCTGAGCCTCAGGGGGTCCAGGGCGGACCGGGAGAGGGCAGCAAAGAGTTCGTACTGGGACCAGAGTACAAAGATTCTGTTCAGGCCAGCATCAAGGAGTTCGGCTTTAATATGGTAGCTAGCGACATGATCTCTCTGGATCGAACCATTGATGACTTACGACATGAAGAGTGAGTATGAGAACGCAGGCCATTCTGATTTGCAAATGTTTTTGGGTGTGTGTGTGGAGAGAGTGTGGGTGTGGTGGTAAGTTATGGTTTTTGGACCTTTATTTATTTATTTTTTGCATTGTTTTTATAGGCATTTTACCTCATGAGATAGTAACCCATTGATTCTCTCTTGTTTTAGTATGTGTTTGACTACAGTTTTTACTTAATTTTTTTTTTACTTATGTTTTTTTTTTTAAGTTGATCAGGCCACACACACTATAGACAGTCAGGTTTGACATGTTGGTTTTTCCAAGTTATTTTTGTGATCACACCCAGAAAGATGAAAACGATAAGGACACACCTTATCAAACAAACTATTTCAGTGGCATAGTAGATGACGAATTGCTTCCTTTTTCAGCCACGTCATTTCAAATTTTTTTCAGTTCACACTAACAACAAATACCTATTTAGTTTGCTCATGGTACCATCATAATATCATGAATTTTGTGATGTAACACCATGGGACATGGGAAGTACCTTGGCAAATATCAAAATACCTTCTGATAGAAAAGTTGAACTTTTTTGCAGTACATTAAAGGTATGAATCTTATACCCTTTTCACTCAGAGGACAGTTAGTACTAAATGATAATGTGTTTTAATGTTCCTGACATTAAATAGGATCGGCATTATGTACACAACTCATCCAATGAAATGTTGTTTGGCCATATCACAGCTGAATGATAAGCTGCAGTCTCTCTCTTTAACTCCCTTCAATCTGGAAAGCTGGATTATCTGCCTGAGATGGCTTTATGAATTCATACAGCTTCAGAAGTGACCTGAGGTTTTAAAGTGTCCCTATTATGCCATTTTTACGGTTCTTAATATTGTTTCAGAATATTTTGTTTTCTCAAAATATGCATTTAATATAACCTTATTGTCTCTCTAAACCCCTCCTTTCCATGAGCCTGCTGTTCTCTGATTGGTCAGATGGTCTAGTCTGTTGTGATTGGTCTATGGCATACATCAGTTTCGGAAACGATACGCCTATTTCTATAGTTCTTTATATTGAATGCTTTTTAGTCTTTTGTGAATCCTACATTGAACTCACTGATATTAAAGAAGCAGACGTCAGTAGAATGACATGTTTGTGGGCGGGGTCAAGTTGTTCACAACTGCCCAATGTAGAACATAGACGCGCATTATTCAAATGTGTTAACCTGTGTAGTCATTACGGAAGTGGGATTTGAACTACTGACAGCTCTTTTAGGCTGTAAACTGCATAGCTGATTATTTATTTTGGGAGACAATAACTTTATCGTGCACTTTCAGCTTCACAACTTTGCAGATCATTTACATTCACAAACAGCTACATTACACTCTGCATTAAAGGCAATATTGGAAAAGGCCTAATAGGGGCACTTTAACCACAGGTCTAGCTTCAGGTTTGGTCCCTGTAGTAGGTCATCCAGTTTGCACACAAACTCATTGTTTAGGAGGATTTCTCTTCCAGCATAATTATAAAATGGTCACACCTCACACTTGTTATACGTTGAGTTGATAGAACAAACAACATACAGGATTTTTACCATCAGAAGTTTAATCATTACTGCGGTTTTATGGTGCTGTATTCAGTGTCATTCCTTTTGGAGAGAGTCTGAAAGGTGGGTTTTAAATGGATAGTCCATCTGAAAAAGAAAAACCATTTACTCGTGTCTTTTCAAAACTGTAGTATTTTCATTCTTCGTTGGAACTATTTTGAGATTTTTCTTTTGAGAAATGTGTTTCATTGTACAGTGGAAGTCAATGGTAAGCCAAAACTGTTAACGTTACCAGCAATCTTCTAAAGATCTTCTATGTTACACAACCATGCAGGTTTGGAATGACACGAGTCTGCGTAAATGATGACATGATATTCTTTTTTTTTTGGCGAACTATTGCTTTCATGAAAATTGTATTGAACTTGACCTGTTCATTTTATATAAATCTTGAAAATGCTTTTATCAAAATACATACATACGCACATACTAATACAAGGTATGCACTTTATCAGTATGTCTCTTCCCTGGGGATTGCACTAATGACTGTGGAGTTGCTAGTACCATGTTGTTCAACAGCTTATAAACTTGCAGTATTTGCACTACATGTTACTGGGAACTGAACATCCTACACTGTTCTCTGGTGCCATTGTCATCATTGGTTAATGGCCCTTTAAGACTGATCAGGTGTGTGACCTTTTAGAGCACAAGAGAGTTCTATTTTGGTTTAATCTATTTACCTTTCTCAGACTCAATAATGCTGATTTAGACCATAACATGAATACATTAGGGCATTTGTTTTGGGCGAATTTCCTTTTGTGAGACTGAATTGCTGGTGAGTGTACATAGTGATACCAACTTTTGTCTGAAGATGTCAGTGTTTTGTGACATTTGATGTCATTTTGACTTGATTTGATTTGACAAGTGATGTTTGGGTTCAGTTTATAATTTGACTTCCTCATTAGAAAAAAAAAAAAAAAGATCCATTTTGTCATTTTAAATCTGATATATTTGTTTGGCGCATCAGTTTTTTTTTTTTAGTTTTTTTTTAGAGGCAATTACTTTGGCCCTTGTGGAAATGACATCACTCATTGCAACATGAAAGGAAACAGACAAAAAATAATTCATTTAGAGCCCTCTAAATAATCAATCTCATATATAACATGTTCTAGCCTATAAAAAAAGACCATGTCAAGACCATAGTTTACACACAACTAAAAAACTGGTATTCAAACTGGCATTGGCCTACAAATTGACATCTCGACCGAACATTCTGTGTTAAATTTTGCTAAAACATGTGAAAACCGTTAGCATTAGCACTAAGATGGTGACAGCTGTTTTTTTTTTGAGTAGTGCAGCACACCCCGATCTCCATTGAGACTGAACGTCATGGGCGTGAGTTGCTCTTCCAGTTGAGTGGCTTTACTGTGTAAGACAGGTTAGAACGTATGACTTGTTACATGGGACTTAACTCTGATGCTAAGGGGGGGGGGTGTTGCTCTGCCAGTATGTTTTAGACAGGAAACAATATTTTTAATGGGTTTTGGGAGAGAAATGTTGTATGTTGCAACATATAGGCTAATTAGTTTAATCTAGTCTAAAGGGGTCATTTTATGGAAGATGAGGACTGTTTCCTGAACCAGTAGTCTGCAATGCGTCTGTGGCACAAATGCTGTTTCTTTAAAGCTGGGCAGTTCTAATTTTACAAGGACAGTTTGGCGCTTCTGACTCACAGCCTGTAATTACGTTTTTTAATATTTAAATAATTTACCACTGATGATACAAACACGAGTTTTGAGCAGTGTGGAGTAGGCCTTTTTATTGTTTCTAAGATCACAAATGCAGACATGGTTTTATGTTTATACAGCACGATACGCAATGCAACACGTAAAAAGACAGTATAAGTCATTATAATCCGTAATCATGTCCCCACTGGATGCAACAAATGCCTTGTATATAATGGGTTTTATTGTTTTTGTCTTGGCGTGCTGGTGTTCTGACCGGTACATACATCGCAGTATGGCAAGGAGTGTAATATTTCCATCACATGCTTGATGTATTCAGCCAATCACAATGCACTGAATAGCTGGCCAATCAGCGCAAATCTCAATTTTCAGAACTATGAGCTTTGTAAAAATCCATGTTTCAGAAAGGCGGGACAAAGAAGAGACACAATAATGTACATTTTATGTATTTTTACCTTAAACCGCATAAACACATTTTATTGCGCCAAATACACAAATGTTAATGTTCAGTTTTTTTTAGCAACGTCATATGCCCCTTTTTTTAAGCAGGTCGATGTCCTATTTA
Organism: Carassius auratus; assembly: GCF_003368295.1. Classification (NCBI taxonomy): domain Eukaryota; kingdom Metazoa; phylum Chordata; class Actinopteri; order Cypriniformes; family Cyprinidae; genus Carassius; species Carassius auratus. Next base: position 1,766,152 of record NC_039243.1, read on the forward strand.
CTTTAGGTTTCAAGAATTTCCTCATGCATACACTTTCTATTTTCTAAGCTGCTTAAGCTTTACTTTAAAACTGTTGTTTGCACCATATAAGAATTTATACATAAACTAAACCCTTGTGCAAATAACCCACCTAGAGCCTACAAAAAAAGCCAAACATTTTTTCCATCTTATCCTTTTTTCTGTGTGCTTATTCTTCAATTTCATAGCTCAAGTAGGTCTGTTATTGTATTGTTTTTTCAACTACCTCTGTATTTATACTATATGAACATAAAACTTATATTAATTTTTTAATACGGTTGAGTTTGTGCAACTCCTACTGTAGTTTAAACAGCTTTTTTTGCTCCAGTCCCACACACAACTGTCACTAATCTTTTGAAAAGTGAATATAACTGGATGAAGAAATTTTAACTTTGAGCTTCAGTAGAGAATGAGGAAGTGTGTCTGGGCATTGCGCTCCGCTTATTTAGAGGAAACAGTGTGCAAAGTTGCTGTTTCCTGTCTCACAAATTGCTTCCACAGGATGGCTAAGTGTCTAAGAATCTACCACTAATGCATGTTATACAGTGTGTGCAGTTGAGCTTACAAAATAGTGTGCTTTCTAACTATGTATATTTGTCTGTAGGTGTAAATACTGGCACTATGATGAAAACCTCCTCACCTCCAGCGTGGTCATTGTCTTTCACAATGAGGGCTGGTCCACACTGATGAGGACGGTGCACAGTGTCATCAAAAGAACCCCGAGGAGATACCTGGCTGAGATCGTCATGATTGATGACTTCAGTAACAAAGGTAGTGTGTACATTGTATTCATTTCTTCATTAAATACACGTGTGTACTTTAAAATTCAGCAGAGGTACTGGCATTATTTTGTGGAAGAAAAAAAAACCCTGTGTCGGAGATAAGCTAACTAAACTATAACTTAACATTGTACTGTAGTGTGAGAGTAACTCTGCTGTTTTCAAATAAGTATAGACATTTCAATAACTGGAAGTAGTGTTGCTATTTTTTTAAGTCCCTGCGCAGCTTGTCAGTGAACCGGCTTTGTGATGCGCATTAAATATTGCATGCGATTTATCGTGCAGCCCTAGTATTTTGAGTGAATTAATCTGTAAAAATACAAAGTAAATTAAATAATCTGATGGCCATTTCCCATGCCGATTTTCACTGAATTAAAGTTGTAAAGAAATATAAGTAGAGATGTGCATCCGAATGAAACGGATTATTGAAAAAAATGTAGGGCAGGAACTTGATGATTGGATGGAGGCAGATCTACTAAATAGAAGCTTGTTAGCTCATCGTTTTAATGTAGAGAAACTACAAATAACAGGAAAAGCTTAATGTCCATCCTTATTTGAGATCATTCTCTAAAATATGAATACAGCATTTTTTATTGGCTTTTTGATGGTTGTCAGTTCTCTAAATACTGATTTACACGTTTTGGCTGTTTTTGATTGTCACTGTCTTTCAGCAGTTACTGGTTTTTCAGGTTTAAGAAAGTGAAGCATGGTTTTAGTTTTGAGAACTCCTCTCAAGAGAGTCTATTCTGCGCTCATAAGTGAAAAAGATATTGTTGCTGCAACCTGTAGGCAGTCTACCTGAAGACTAATGCTGAGCGCTTGTTCATTAATATGGGGCAGGCAGACTGTTAATGAATAGAGATCATTACTCACAGGGGAACTATGAATGAATGCAGTGCTGTGACTTGGCTGATAAGAATCATTAAAGGGCGTATAATGTTTTGTGCATTTAGTAATTAAGGTCAGTAAAACTTTGTTCAGGCCGCACACAGTTTCGATTAGTTTTTCAAATGCAATCTTTAGGGCTGTACTTTTTGCAAGTGTTCAGATTGGATCCACTTGTTCTGGTATAATTAATGTATGGTATATCTATGCTGGTTGCTATAGTAATGATGTAGGTGTGAGCTATATGCCAACAACTTTCTTTTACAACCGAGTAGCAATCTATATTTAAAATGTGCAGTCAGAAAGCTGGACATTTTGTCTCTACAAGTTATATCACCCTATATTATATTGTTATATTTTATATATATATATATATATATATATGAAGTGATTGTTTGTATGTGTTGTCTCATTAGTTCATCTTAAAGAGAGGCTGGAGGACTACATAAAACAGTGGAATGGGTTGGTCAAACTGTTCCGCAATGAAAAGAGAGAGGGTCTGATCCAGGCCAGGAGCATAGGAGCCCATAAAGCCACTCTGGGACAGGTTTGGGCCACATAATCAGCATAATATTTAATGGGTCTACATAAATGTGATTTGTTTGTGTCATACTGTGGTTCTGTCCTCAGGTGCTGATCTACCTGGATGCTCATTGTGAAGTTGGGGTGAACTGGTACGCCCCGCTCGTGGCCCCCATTTCAAAAGACCGGTATGATTTAAGCTCTAGGATGATTTTGTGCCAACTGAAAAAGAAATTAGTTCAAAATGCAAATGCTGGGCTATAGAAAATTTATTTCCTATTCATGTTGATTTCATATTTATGAAAAATGTATAATTTTTTTTAAGTGAAAGGTTTCAACTTGATGACTCTAAAATGTTTATGTGGTGTAACCTTAAAGTAAATTTATAGTATTTTCCTTGCACTTTAAATACAGGTGAGTATAAACACAAATTATATATTCATAAATATTATTTTTGTGGAGTTGCACCACACAGCATTGCATACAATCTGAACTCTTTAATTCTCATAATAAGGTCCAATTAATCAATATTTTAAGAGACTTGTAAGTGTGTCTGCAGGGGTCTCCTCTATTAAATAATCAGGATTTGACCACATTTTTCTGGACAAGTTATTAAAATATTCATATAAAATATAATTTATTTTTTCACATTTTCTTTCTAATGTACCACCCAGGTAATTTTTATTTTATTTTTTAAATCTTAACCTATATGTATGTTGTGTTAATGTTGCAGAACGGTCTGTACTGTACCGTTGGTAGATTACATAGACGGCAATGATTATACCATAGAGCCACAGCAGGGTGGGGATGAGGATGGTCTGGCGCGAGGCGCCTGGGACTGGAGCCTCCTGTGGAAAAGGGTCCCTCTCAGCAGCAGGGAGAAGGCTGAGAGAAAGCATAAAACAGAGCCTTATCGGTAAACTTCCACCCTTCAATAAGCATGATCATTAAAACCATTCTGTCTCTCTCTTGTTTTGTCTCCCCCATCCCCTTGTATCTGTGTGTGTGTGTGTGTGTTTGTCCATGCTTGTTTGCATGGACCTCCCCCTTGCCTCTCGTCCATCCTCTGTGGCCATGCTCAGAACGGTGTGCACAGTGCCTCTCATAGACTCTATTAACGGCAAGACTTTCATCATCGAGCCCCAGGGGGGTGGCGACGAGGATGGCTATGCCAGAGGAGCATGGGACTGGAGCATGCTTTGGAAACGCGTGCCTCTGAATAGCAAGGAGAAGCAGAAGAGACTAACTAGAACTGAGCCCTATCGGTAATTTAGAGCCACAATCCTGAGGGCTGACCACAACGTGCATAAGTGGAGAGACCTTGTCTCTCACTTATAAATACTGGTGGTGGTCTGCTTCTCTCTACTTGTTTAACAGCTTATTAAATACTTCCCGCAAAGTGCTAAAGCTCTGTAGAACCTGCTATGAAGTGGTCATAAAACAATGAAGTGATTTTATCAAAATACTTCATTTATTATGACTCCACTATTGCTGTTCTGGTTGAGTCACTCATATACTAGAACTACTAAACTAAGGACTCATAGACCTTGCATCTGCTTCTCTCTGCATGCAGTCTCCATTTCGTCTTGTCTGTGAATTATTCTTTCCTGTGGTAGTGACTTGGCAAAAGCTTACCCCAGTGCGCATGTGCCTAGTCACCAAACAAGAGAAAGTGCGTATGCTGCTTGAATTTTTACTCAAACTTCTTTAATATTTTATAATATGGTGCTTTCTGTACTTACCTGCAATAACATCTGCAAAATTCTTTGTAGCAACAAACAGCTTTTGAAAAAGACAAAACGTGGGGATTTTTATTAAATGGGATTTTTTGTTTTGTTTTTTGTATGACAGCATTTTGCTACTTGTTTGGCTTTGTTCATTCTGCAGAAATCTTTCATTTTGAGTTTTAATATGTATTTTTTTTAGACCAACTGTTTAAATTCAAGTTACCTATGTCAAAAAACACAGCGAATCCATTATGAACATTTAGGCTGGGACATATTAGCAAAAAAGCTTGTAAAAAATGTTTTCCAGACCCCCAAAAAAACTAAATGCATTTCAGATTTTTCCTGCCATGCTGAACAAAGCCTTGTCACTTAATGTTGTAAAATACTGTAGTGTATGTGTGTGTGAAACGTAAGGGGGAAACATTCCTGACAGGAAAATATGTGTGTCAGGTCTCCTGCGATGGCTGGAGGACTCTTCGCAATAGAGAGAGATTTCTTCTTCGAGCTGGGCCTCTATGATCCAGGCCTTCAGATCTGGGGAGGAGAAAACTTTGAGATCTCCTACAAGGTACTTTTACATTACTTTTAAATTGGTTGTGATCTCTCAGCTGAAAATTGTACTAGATTTTTGTCTTTCACCAAAGTTTGCATACAAGGTAATTCTGTGTTTGTATGGTTATAATGATCTTTGTCCAGGGCAACATTTGACTGCTCAACATTTCTCCTAAATAGCTCTGCATGTGTTCAGTCTTACCAGCTGTCTCTAGTAGTATTTTACATATATATCATATATTTAGCAACATATTTATCCTAATTCAGCAGTTTATTCGTGCGTGAACACTTTCTGAATCCCTGCCATGTGTGTGTGTCCCGTGTAGCTATGGCAGTGTGGTGGGCAGCTTCTGTTCGTGCCATGTTCTCGGGTGGGACACATCTACCGTCTGCAGGGCTGGCAGGGAAACCCACCTCCTGCTCATGTAGGCTCGTCCCCCACGCTTAAGGTCAGTTCAGCTCTTTTATTTTGTTTTATTTTTTATATATCATCACAATTTTATGAATCTGGAAAAAAAATCTGGGTCACAGTTATACTTTAGGCTTTAAATCCAGTCTGTAACCTTCACTCTCCTTTTTGGCTGTGTGTAGAACTATGTGCGGGTGGTGGAGGTGTGGTGGGATGAGTATAGAGACTATTTCTACGCCAGCCGGCCTGAGACTCTGACGCTGGCCTACGGAGACATCAGCAGCTTGAAAAAGTTCAGAGAGGAACATCGCTGCAAGAGCTTCAAGTGGTTCATGGAAGAGATCGCCTATGACATCCCTCTACATTACCCGCTGCCTCCAAAGAATGTGGAGTGGGGAGAGGTGCATGCATAATCCATAGAAAGAAACTGGTTTAAAGATATAGGCATTTGTCATAATTCAGTCATTTTCTTTCAATAGATTCGTGGGTTTGAGACCAGCTACTGCATCGACAGCATGGGCCACACCAATGGTGGCAATGTCGAAATCGGGCCTTGTCATAGAATGGGTGGGAATCAGGTAAAGGAAAACGATTTAGCAGCGGTACTTTGCTTTTTACAGTTTTTATAGCATTTTTTTCCTTCATTTTTCTAATGCCTTTCTCCAGCTCTTTAGAATTAATGAGGCAAACCAGCTCATGCAGTACGACCAGTGCCTGACAAAGGGAGGAGACGGATCTGCTGTCATCATAACACACTGCAACTTAAACGAGCACACAGAGTGGAGATACTTTAAGGTATGTCACAGGAGGTATCGACCCTCTTTTGGCCTTGGTGCCTGATCAATAAAATATTTACAGCAAAGGTGACACTTTAAAATTGGTTTCAGTAGTCGAACACTAGATTATGTAATAGCTTCTGTTGGTTAAATGAGTTTGGTGTCTTAAGATTTGATTTAATGTTTTTGAAACGAGGCTCTTATGCTCTCCAAGGCTATATTTTTAATACAGTAAAACAGCAATATTGTGAAATATTATCATAAATTAAAATGTTTTATTTTTTTGAATATATTTTAAAATGTAATTTATTCCTGTGGTGGCAGAGTTTTCGGCAACCATTGATCCAGTCTTCAGTGTCACATGATCTTTCAGAAATCATTATAATTTGCTGACTTGCTGCTCAAGAAACATTTATTATTATCAGCATTAAAAAAAAACAGTTGTGTTACTTAATATTTTTCTGAAGAACATGATTTTTTTTTTTTTCGTGAATAGAATGTTTGTCACTTTTTTGTATGTCACGTCAAGATAACAGCATTTATTTCAAATTTATATACTGTATTTCTCAGACTATAAGTTGCACCTAAGTATAAGTCGCTTCAGTCCAAAACTACGTCATGACGAGGATAAAAACATATTAAGTCGCACTGGACTACAAGTCACATTCATTTAGAACCAAGAACCAAGAGAAAACATTACCATCTACAGCCGCGAGAGGGCGCTCTATGCTGCTCAGTGTAGGCTACAGGAGCACTTCGAGCAGCATAGAGTGCCCTCTCCTGGCTTTAGACAGTAATGTTTTCTCTTGGTTCATTTCTCTCAGTCCATGTCAAAGTAATTTTGATAAATAAGTCTGACTATAAGTCCGGAAAATATGATATATATAATTTTTTTTTTTTTTGTAACAATGTAAAAGTCTTACTGTAATTAATTTTTGTTTAATGAGTCCTTGAAAGTGTAACTTTTGGCACTCTAGTGCTTCATAATAGACCAAACCACATGCATCTCGTTGAAGAACACTGTAGATGGAGCTACTTCTCTGTTCATGCTTATGACCGGTCAGGCAGGTACTGGGCTTGTCATCCTGACAGATCTAAAGTCATCCTAATATTATGTTTTAGTCATTCTGTAGTGTAGTGATTCAGACAGAAACATGGTGTAGAAGATGGAATCCTGATTTAATTGCTCATTATATACAATTTGTACAAAAAAAAAGGTTACATAGTCTTAAAAAAAGTTACATAGTCTTAACTTTAAACTTAAAATGTACATATTTAACTTTTAAAGAATAAGTATTCATTTCTTAAAAAAGAAAAAAAAAAAATATTGACCCTAAACCTTTGGAAAAAATTAAAATGTAAAAACATAATATCCTTTAGTTATCAGATTGTTAACTAACATGAAATGACATTAAAGTAAACAAAATCAGTACAGTATCAATAATAAATACTGCAAATAGTTTTTTTGTTAGTTTATGATGCCTAATTTAAGACTTTCATTGTAAAGTGCTGATCATTTTTACTTTGAACCTTGCTGTATCGATTCTTCAGTGAACTTCTCCAATGCTTCTGATTTCTTATAGGATCTACATCGATTCACACATATACCCACAGGGAAATGCTTGGATCGCTCTGATGTCTTGCACAAAGTTTATATAACTGACTGTGACAACAGTAAGAGCTCACAGAAGTGGGAGATGAACAACATTGTGGCAGTTTGAGAGTCATGCTCAAATGTGCTTTAAGGATAAACACTTGACTACAGCAACAGGTTTTACCAGTATACATGTGACTAAGTTTAGTCATCACCCGAACAACTCTGAACTCTGATCATACACCCCAACTCCATTGAAGACAATGTTTACATCGACTTATCCCCAGTGTCCATCGCATGGGTTTTTCTTTGAAATCCGAGGATCGAAGGGATCTACCCAACAGAATGATTTTCACAGAATGTGCAGTGTGTGCTGCGATAAATGCCACTTTTGTTGCTGTTCCATTATAAAATACAGGTTGTCCGCCAAATACTGGGATGCATATATTTTTTTAACACTGGACCTGTTTGAGATGACAACCTGCCACTTGAACTATTTTCGTCTTTGGCACAATGGCACGTTTTATTTTTTGCATATACTCTGGGTAAAGAATGGTAGTGGAGAGAAAAGGGAAATGGGGTCAACTATGAAGAAAATATAAATGTATTTTTGTCTACGGCATAAATGTTTGCTTGGTTGGGGAATTATTTTACTTGTATGTGAAAATCAACAATTGATCATAATACTATAATGGGCAAAAATCATCTTGAGCAAGTGGCGCAAATTTGTGTTTCAAGGGCAAGAATGATTGCAATGTGTACATTTTTGTTTGTACAATGTAAATATGATTATTTCTAAATTAACGTTTTGAGATATGGTGGGATTCCCAATGAAGGTGTAAATAGCTAACTTATAATGGCTGTTTTCTCAAGAAAATAAATGGAACATTTTTACCAGTCTGCTGTATTAAAGTGCTGTTTTTAGCAGGTTAAATTATTTCAACTATTTAGAGGATTAAGTTAGAACTTTCCACAAATAGGTTACCCCTCAGTATCCCGTTTATTTATTTATTGGAGGAATATATCACATCTTTCTGTACCAAAATTAGGTTAGATAAAATATATAATACTTAATTGTTTAATGCAGATGCCATGCTGTTGTTTCTTGATTAGTTGTTCTTAATTTTATCCAAAAGTTGCAAAGCTAAAATTTTAAGCTAAACAGGTTAGTTGGTCAACTTTTTGTTCTCTAATGTCATGAAATAAAGAACCACCTCAATTTATTGATGGAAAAAATAGACTCTATTCTCGTAAAGTGCCTTCTTAAGCAGAAATGATCCCAAGCATCTGAAGAATCACAAGACTGTTTGTGTGCTGGTTAGGTTGTTTAAGGCAGATTAAGCTGAAGTACCAGCTGTGCAGCAGTCTTTTGAATACAGGTGAGATGACATATGATATACAGTACATCTTATTGTGACTGCATAGAACAATATACCCAACCTATATATATATATATATATAGGACCACATATCACATGACAAAGCTTAGAGGAAATCTCAGCCCGAACCGAAATCACGTATTCTCAACTCTGGTTACAGATGAGGTTGCACGTGTATTTATGCCACTTATTTTTCAGATAATGTCATCACAGGAAAGATAAGTATTTCCTTCTCGGAGTCAACAACATGACAAAAAAATAAATAAATAAAAAGTAAAAAAAAATAAAATAAACAAGTTTAAGATGACGTTACACCCCATCACAAGACACTGAGTGTAACTGAAAAAAAAAAAAAAGCCACAAAACTCTTGATATAAAAAAAAAAAGTTAAACTGCTAAAGCAGAACCATGTAAACTAAAAAGTTATTTTAAACTAAATTTCATATGGTTTACCTAGCCCATTAAAAGTTTAATTTATGCATTTAGCAGACACTTTTTAATCCATTAATAAATAAATATTACAATAATCTCAGTTACTCAATCAGCACTAGATGAAATTCTGCAAAATTCTTTAATAAGTCAAAATTGCACACAGTCAAAAGGGGAATTGGTCATAATATACAAAATTTAAGAAAAAAAAAAAAAAAAAAAAAAAAAAATCTACACATCCTTGAAGCTCATTTTAAAAATAAAACGCTACACAAATTGTTCCTTATGTCTTAAAATGGCAGTAGAAATAATATCAAACTGGGCAAACCAAAGCAACCACAGCTATCAAGACAAAAAAGCAGTGCTTTAAAAAAAGCGGTTACATTAACAAAACGGCACATGACCTTCAATATGTATTCAATTATACACATTTCTGTACATGTATTGAAAAAAAAATTAAATGCTAAAAAATGCATTCACATTGTTTTGCAAACAATTCAGCTCAAGTTTTCCTGAAAGTTTAATCATCATCATCGTCGTCATCCTCATCATCGTCCTCTTCTACATCATCCTCTTCCTCATCATCGTCGTCCTCATCGTCATCAGCAACTACCTTCTTTGCTGCAGGCCGGCCAGGTCCACCCTTCTTGCCACCATCTGCGTTTCCTCCTTTGGCACGATATGCAGCAACATCCTGGTTGGAAATTACTTGTTAATAGGAGCAAAACAGCAAACGGTTATTGGAAGTACCTGAAATTGGGCCTCGCTTTACCTTTTCATACTTCTCCTTGAGCTTCATGGCCTTCTGCTCATACGGAGCCTTGTCCTTTGGTGTAAGCTTGGACCACATCTCCCCAAGCTTCTTTGCAATATCACCTATAGAGATGCCAGGGTTGTCACCCTTCACTTTTGGACGATGGTCAGAGCAGAAGACGAAGAAAGCAGATCTGACAGTAGAGAGAAAAAAACAAAAACGTTACTCGAGTCAAAACAGCAGAAATCTCATGGGCCTACTTTGTGCACTACTCACGGTGGTCTCTTAGGAGCATTTGGATCCTTCTTCTTTTTCCCTCCCTTTGCACCTTTAGGAGGCACATAGTTTTTCATCTCCCGGTCATAGCGGACCTTGTCAGTTTTGGCCATTTCCTCAAACTTGCCCTTCTCCTTTGAGGACATGGTCTAAAAACACACGAGACTGTGATTAGGTTCTCTTAATCCATCCGCCCTACATTCTCCGCAGTCCCTTGAGTAACAGATGCTTCGTGTAATTCTGCCCCACCCCCTCCTTAACAACAACAACAACCACCCCCCGGAAAAACATTGCAACCCTTCTGTTCGACTCACCTTCCATCTTTCAGAGCACTTCTTGGAGAACTCCGAAAAGTTGACTGAGGTCCCTGGGTTTTTCTTCTTATGTTCCTCCCGGCAGGTTTGCACAAAGAACGCGTAAGAGGACGTCTTTCCCCTGGGCTTGTTAGGATCTTTACCCATGGCTGTGATACGCTAAAAGTGATTAAAAAAAAAAAGTTAGAAAAACACTCAAAGCTACAGCATGTATTTTCAGTAAAAACCCTGCCAGGGTCTTGCTTTGTACGCTGTTAAAGCTACGGAGAACTAAGTTTCACACTAAACGCTCGTTAATCCGATCAAGTTCCTGCTTCGTTTCCACCAGATCACTCAACTAGAACAATAAGCGTCCCTCCATTTTGTTTTCCCGCCTAAATAGCAGGAAATATGAGCTAGAATGTATGTCGCAAGCAAATGGTTTCAGGTTCTAGGCGTTAAAAAGCCAATAAACTCACAAAATAAGTAGACGTGCTACTTTAGAGGACTTCTAGCTGCCTCGGGCTCAGCGCGCTCCATTACGAGCTCACTCGATGCGTTCGCCAGTCATGGCTGCTTACGCTCTTCACTTATCAAGATCACTAAGCTGGCAAAATCCTTGCAAATCTACGTGTTTCACAAAACCAACAGAGCTACAACAAAGACGCCAGCATCATTCTTCATAAACAACGCCATACTTAATTTAAAATGCAATAATTAACTTTTGTTTCATAAAAAAAAAAATACTTAATTCGAAAAAAGTTAAAAGTCTTTCTTAGACATGTTAGATAAAAAAAATATATATATATTTTACACCAAAACAAAACAAGAAAACTCTACCAGAGAACTTCAGACATTCTTACCTACGATCAGCCTCAGCTCTTCGACAAAACGTACGCAACGTTAGTCTTCTGGTAAACAGTTTTGTCGTTGAGCTGCAGGGCACACAAACTTGATTAAATGCCCATAGACTCCACCCTCAGAACTCTCGTATGATTGGGTGGGATACGTTCAAATTTGAATCGGCAACGTTCTAGGCGCGGTATTGAATTCCTATTGGCCGTTGGTGTTCGCAGTCAAGTTTCCTCCAGAAAATTAGACCCGGATGACGACACAACTGATTTCGTCAGCTATTGGTTGAACTTGGGATTTAAAATAATGAGCGGTAAGCCTTTGAATCAGGAAAACGCGCCTCAATATTTTGAAAGGACTTCATGTAGCAAATATGAGTATGTTGCACACGCAAAGAGAAAGTGTTTGAGGGATGATTTCCATGCAAAATCACATTCAGGTTTTGTTTTGAAGGTATAAGTGGATTGAACAATAACGTGCCATACAGATAAAAGCTGACTGTTGATGCGAGTTTGGGTCTCGAGGCTGATGGTCTTGCAGTTCACACCTCAGTGATGTTAAAACCATTGCACTGCTATTTTTCCAGTTGCTTTACTTTAATGTACTACTTTATATGCCTTCTGCTGTACTTAAAAGTAACGTTTTGTAGTTTCCCATTTCTTAATATCTTTTCTTGTTGTGTTTTTAATGTTATTTACTGCTATATATATATATATATATATATATATATATATTATATATATATAACATACTTTTCAACCGAGAATACACTTGCATATTTTTTCTACGTGTTTGCCAATATTGCTGACGTTATTTTTGCGCTCCTAACCGTGCGTGATCACGTGAAACTTTGACCTTTTGTGAGGTAAAGGGCGTTTTTGTTATGTTTGTTGCATACCATTGAATATTAGAAAGTAATAAAACGGTATAATTGAAGATAACAAATTGCACGAAAACATACTTAAAACTCATAAAACAATATATATTTTTTCTAATTCTTTATATACAAACACATTTGAATCATTATTATTGCACAATAAACAACATTGCAAATATATATGATTTTCAGAAGCTGTTTTTGCTATTCTGACCAGTTTGAAAGTAAATGCTACAAATCTGTGCCAGTGTTTATATAATACAACACACACATACATGTGCCAATGTGATGAAAAAAGTCAGTTCCATGCAATGTGCGGCTATAAAGATTCATTGTGGAAAACACCCTCAGCTGTTCGACAGGAAGGCCAGGGGGGTGGACAACAGGAACTGAGATGTTTAGGAAGAAGGGCTTGTTAGTGTAAAAGTAACTTTTATATGAAAAAAAAAAGATATATATATATATATATATATATATATATATATATATATATATATATATATATATATATATTCCTCTTATTCTCCTGAATAACATCTCTCTACCTTTTGCAATTAGATTTGAAAAGGTTAGGACAATAGAAGTGTAAAACAGTTCTGAAGAATTAGCCAAATGTCTCTTTAAGTACCCTGAGCACAAAAGGTATGATTGAAAAGTTGATTCAAGTCTGAACTGTGGACAGTGACTTTTTTGTGGACTCGTGCAGTTTTAACTTTGAAAATGTGTCATTCTTTATGCTTATGGATTTAGTAGGTATAGAAAAATATACAAGTGAAACATTGTCCCATTTTCTCTCTTTTGTAACATGCCCTTTAGTTTAGATTTCTACATGAAGCATATCCTGTTTGTATCTGTGGTGTGGTGCTATTGTGCTCCAAGATCTGGCAAGAGCAGACATGCTGATACAAACCAAAATGATACACTTTTCGGAAATGTGGAGAGTGCTAGTTAGTTTATGATTCCAACATTTTGATTTTCCCCATGTTCTGTCTAAAACATCTTAGTTCTTTTTAGATAAATACACCCATACATTCAAATTAAGGATTGTAAACAGTAAAACACAAAAACCAAGACTTTATTTTATTATTATTATTTAAACATTTCACAGTTTGGGTTGGATTGTTACATTGTATTTGCTGAATGCAAAACACAAACACAATGGCACCATTTAAAGCCGGGGTCTCCAAATTGGTCCTGGTGTACTGCAGAGTTCAGCTTCAGCTTGCCTCAACACACCAGCCTGATGTTCAGTATAACTAGTAAGACCTTGCTTAGCTGGTTCAGGTGTGTCTGATTAGAGTTTGAGCTAAATCTGCTGGACACCTGTCCTCCATGACCGAGTTCAGAGACCCTTGATTTAAAGCTTTACATTTCAAATACTGCCCCCTAACATAGGCTTTGTTTAAAACAGTGCCTCGCAAAGAGCCGCTGTCGAAATATCTGTCTATTCTGTATAAATATCTGTCTACCACGCTGCCGAAGAAAATCCAAAAAAATAAAAACACCTTATTTTGATCATGTGCATGTATTAATAGATCTTTCAAAATAGATTTAAAGACGCCTGTGTTCACCTACCGACCACGGCTGGCTAGATCCGGTGTGCCTGTACTCTTTATTTGGCTCCCTCTTGAGAAATGACTAAAGCCTACAATGTCGAATCTGAGCTCATGCATATTAATTAAGCCTGACCTTGCTTCGTTCGAAACCTTCCAATGGTAAAAGCGAGATCCTGAATATTAATAAGGCAGCGTTGACGTTGCTGCGCAAATTCCCACAGGGAGTTTTGTTTTATTTTATTATTTTTTTTTAATCTTTGTTAACACCTTATGACTAATCACTGCAAAAAAAAAAAAAAAAAAAAAATCCAGACATTATAATTAATAAGTGAACAGTTTATAATAAAGAACAGACACACATTGCAAACACAGAAAATACAACCGAACGAAGTTACTAATAAAATATGGTATAATGTTCAAGTACAGAAATCTAGTAATTACATTAACTTTCACTCTGTATGATGATGATTAAGCTTTGCAACTAATCCACGAATCAAATACAAGCCGAGCCGTGGGTCCTGTTCTCGATAGACGACAGCCCTGTTGGGAAACACTGCTCTAGCAAACACACTGCGCTCTAGCGGTCAGAGCTTGTAATTACAGCGGCGTGAACAGCGCGCTCTGGCTGTTGCAGAGACAGTTCACGTCGCACTCCAACAAATGTAAATTGTACGTTTCTTGTATCTTCTCCGCTACTTTAGTAATTATATGGTTATAGATTTTTTCGGTAGCATCTCAGGTGGTTAGAACCGCTGTTACTATTCCAAGCAGTATATTCCAAGTATAGAGAATATAGCAGTAAGGTTAGGAAAATACGATTTTAAAATAAAGTCTCTCTCCACTCAACAAGGCTGCATTTATGTGCTCACAAATAAAGCAAAAACACTAATATTGTGAAATAGTATTACAGTTTAAAATAACTGGTTTCTATTGTAACACATTTAAAATATAATTTATTATGCAAAGCTATATTTTCAGCTGTCAATGCTCCAGTCTTCAGTGTCCCTTTAGAAATCAGTGAATAGGCTGATTTGCTGCTCAAGAAACATTTATTATTATCAATGTTGTGTACAGTTGTGTAGTTACTTAATATTTATGCAGAAACCATTCAAATGTTTGGTGTGTGCATGTGTGTGTTTAATAGAGGGGAATAAATTGATCAAAACTGACAGTGAAAACATTTTTAATGTCACAAAAGATTCCATTTCAAACAAATGCACCAATGAATCCTGAAAAACGTTTCCACAAAAGATTAAACCGCAAAAACTGCTCTTAATATTGTAAATAATAAGAACCATCATTAATAACTGCAGCTGAGCAAGTCCGAATATTAGAATGATTTCTGAAGGACCATGTGCAAAGACTGGAGTAATGATGATTAAAATTCAGCTTTTTATCACAGGAATAATTTACATTTGAAACGATATTCAAATAGAAAATAGTTATTTCAAATTGTAATAATTTACGATCACAACTTCTTAGGCAAGCATATGAATTTGCAGAAAAGTGAAATGGTATACCTTTTTGTTCTTATTATTTTACTGGATATTACTTAGCCTATATGATAGAAGATATTAGAAGAAAATGTGTGTGTGTGCAGGTTTATGGTTTATATTGGGACACACATATGTGTAATGTTGTGTGTAACGTGAACGGCTTAAAGGACAAATTGCTTAAAAACCTAATGTGTATGAAAGTACAGATCGTACATTATATAAACCACATGTGTGTGCGTGTCACGGATCTGCAGTTTGTTGTTGGATGCTTACCTTTGTATTTGCTATATATTAATTTGCTTTGCATATTTGAAAAGTTACTGGCTGGATGTTGGCAGCGTCTTAATTGGAGATTCAAAGACCACTAGTGTCAAACAAGGACAGCCATCGTTCTGGAGATATGTAGCATATTTTTTTTTTTTTTTTTTTTTTTTTTTATAATATATTCCTTTATATTGTAATTAGTCATTTATTCGTGTAGTATTACGTGGCTTTTGAAGACCGCCAAATATCTTTTTAGAGCCTGTCTCGAACAGTGGCTATCAATGCAAGGATATCGTCTTGTTTTGTCTATTAAAATTGTACGAATTGTACTTACGGACTGTTCAAAGATTAAGTTAATTTACGAATGTGTTTACTTGACACTTACCTTATGACGCTTTTGAAAGCCTTGTTTCCCGTCACTGGACTTGTACTATAACTCGCAATGACCACAAGGTGGCGCGCTTACCCTATTTTCTTTATCATATTTGCTGAACGCTATTGCTAAAAAACATCTATATTCTGCAGTTTATTCCGGACAAAAACTAATCAGTGGTTTCAAAATATGTATGGGCATTGACACTGTTATGCATGCATAGACACAATATGACCCGATTCTGTTTATTTATTTATTTAATTATTTTATTTTATTCATACTAATTCAAAACATGTAGAGACTGGAGAACAGAAACTATTTTGATATTCCATCATGAGCATGGTTTCCTCCACTGAATAAAATAAGGCTCTCACAATTCTGAGTTTATTTGTCACATATTTCTTTATTTCTGTGATTTTATATCAACGCAGTTCTGAGTGAGAGGAAAAAAAGTGTTATATTTCAATTCTTAAGCTCATTTTTTTTTCAGTGCCGCACACGTGCTTTCATAGTTTTCAATACGAACAAAAAAAAAAAAAAAAAAAAAAAAAAAATATATATATATATATATATATATATACTTTTGGCCAGCTCTAATCACACTAGAGCTGAGCTCTAATCGCGCTGAGATCAGTGTCATAACAGCCATCCCTTTTAAACAGAACTTTAACCACAGGTCGTTTCTTTTCTTTTCTTTGCTTTTCTTTTCTTTTCAGCCTACCAATATCATCATAAAATTGTTATAATTCCCAAAAGAATCTAAATCCAAAGCAGAATCGAAGTGCATTGCAGTACAACCATTACATATAAATTACACAGTGAATCAGGATGCTTTATATTTTATTTACGTTTATTTTATGAATGATTTGATTTCATGCATGTTTTTGCTATTATTTGATTTGATCTGTTATTCTATGATAATTCATAAAATACATGGAATAATAGGTGGAGACCGGGGATGATGGTAAAACTGTTTGTTTGAGGGTCAGGAACTTAGTGGCTGTTCCTGCTAGACCTATCAAACTTTGATACATTGTAACCACATTTGTCTACTAGAAATAAAAACTCATTTGAACTTGTAATACACAATCACAGATTATATGAGTTTTTGTCAAATACAAAGAGTTCCGTTTTTACAACCTAACAACCCTGCTGTAACACTAGCTGGGGATAGATGTAACAACAAGAGGTAATCTGGTGAAAAAAATATCTACACTTTCCAGCTGATGCAAGAACTTTATTGCAGAACAAAAAATAACAATTTAAACTAACAAAAAATAAATGTTGGAACTTCAAACTCAAGACTAACAAATTGCTGTGTGTGTGTTGTAGTTTGTCAGAACTTTCGTTTTAACAATATATCAAATGTGTGTGTGTGTGTGGGGGGGTGTATTTCCTTTGGAAGGTTCAGTCAGTCTCACAGTTGTGACAATGGCTGCCCCTGGGGTGCAGGGTTCGACAAGAAACACACTTGTCCCACTTCTTTTGATAGAGTTTCCATGATGTTGCACACAATGAAATTCTCATCATCAGACGAATCATAACACTCTTGGTCATTGGACTTGGGCTTTTTGCTTGTTTTATTCTTTTGTCCCTTCCCAGACACCAGTTTTTTTTTTTTTTTGCCCTTTTTCCAGTGTTCCTATAATTTTTAATGAAATGTTACAACTATCACCACCCCAAGCAGCCATAGCTAACTCTTTTAATTCAATTCAGTTCAATTCATGTTTTATTGTCATTGTAAATAGACATACAACGAAAGTATAGACTTTCCAACTTATACAGCAAAAGAAAAATATAAATAAGTGATAAATATAAAGTAAAGTACACAGATGTTATTGTCATTAATGCATGCTCTTTAATATCAAGAATGTGTTGAAGTGTGTTTTTTAATCTCAGAGTTCAGTAGAGTAGCAGCTTTTGGATAAAAGTTTGGATAAAAACAGTTCATGAATCTTGTGGTGCGTGTTTTAATGGACCCATAGCATTTTCCAGAGGGTGGTAGTTCAAACAGATTTTAGCATGTGGGTTTGAAGTAAAAAATAAAAATAGTTTCTAACTTAAAAATCACCTTTTTGGTGATAAAATCACAATCACAATCTTGCTTACAGGCACACCTCTTCTCCTGTTAGTTCAAAATGGAGATGTGAGTGTATGATATGGATGACATCACCATAGTCAAACTGACAGTGTTACAACTAACCCCATGTTACAATACTCCACGGTCTCCCCCTAATAATATTCTTAATAATAAAGACAAATGGAGAGAGAAAAAAAGAACAATTGAAAACAGTTGCTTCCTTCCACTGCCAGGATCAGTCAGGGCTTCAGGGGTATGGATCCGGTGACCCTGCAGGAGGTTTAGGCTTGAAACTCTCCGTACAAAACGGAAAAATCAAACAGATTAAATGAAATGGATAGAGCAGTGATGAGCAGGGTATGTAAAATAGGTAGTTCTGCACAAAACAATGATATAAACATTTGTGTAGAAATAAGTTGAATCTTAAGAAAAAAAAATGTTTTACATTTAAAACTTATTTTAAGACAGCCTATATTGCAAAGGCTATCATGAATTCACTTCGGTGACATTTAGTCTGAAATAATCAGATTGAGTATTACACTTTGAAGTTAAAAATCCCTGAATTGTGTGTCCGAAATGCTGACCACACTCACCAGCATCATGGAATCAAGGTGTTGCGTTTTCCTTTGACCGTGATCAAAACCATTCTGCTGCAAGCACTGAAAGCAGTGGGTGTGGTGTATCAGTGGCCTGGCCACCCTTGAGAAGTCCTAATACCAGCAGACCTGTGGATTGTGTGCCCAATAAACATGGGGCCGCTCAGTCCCAAATCAGTCTGCCACCCACTTCCTAAATCAATAAGCGTGCATGAGTGGGAACAGCAACGATGGCAAACAATTTAGTTACACTTTATAGTGGTTAAAAAAAATAAAATAATAAAAAAAAACTTTTTTCAGTAGCTATTCCAGCTCATTCAGCAATGTGAAAATTGAAAGAAACATTGAATTGTGCCTTATTGCTTATGTTTTAATGTTTACAATGATGTCTGAATTAGATCAAGCCCTTTGGACCCCAGATTATTTTTTCTATAAAAGTTTATTTGTCGGAGAAAGGAAAATATATATGTTTTACAGGATTTTTTTCCCCCCTGTGCCTAAATGTTTTATTTTTTATTCAAATTTACAGCCATTTTCTGTAAATAAAAGAAAAGAAAGGCAAATACATAATACTTCTGGAAGACAATGTTGTGGTGCCCCGTACCGACTCCGTTTTAATATGATCAAATAACTTTTTCACGTTTTCACAAAGAACTATCAAGCCCACTCGAAGGTTTTCTGGAGCAGTCATGTAGACCACTGTTAAGAGCATCGCGAAGAGATCTGTGCAGTCACCTGCAGGACAAACGCAAAATTACACCAGAATGAGATTTAATGCCTGTTTAAACAATCAGGGAATTTGTTTTGGTTACAAAATAGGCTTTCATTGCACAGAACAACAGCAAGACACAGTAATAAATAAATAAATAAAAATTAGTTAAAAAAAAAAACTAATAAAATAGATAAATTATATGTAGCCTATACAATAGCACATCAAACAGACAATTTAAATAGAGAAATATGTAAAATTGTAATGCAGTGGATAAATTGTGACTGTGACATCAGTAGTTTTAGTTTTGCCAAGTGATAGCAGTAATGCTAAATACATGTAGAAAAAAATAATTAACAGACAACAAATGGAACAAAGTAATAAATAGGCAAATAAATGAAACATATTCAAGGAAGTTATATGATTGTTGTATTAATTAAATTTATAGAGTTTAACGGGCTGATGAACTAACCCGATCTCAGGATAGTGAGTATAAACAGTACGCCAAATAAAACCAAATACTCGTGGTATGGATACGTAAAAATGGATTTTGGCGTGCATATGCTAAGCGATGGATTAGTCTTGTGGTATAAACGCGTATTAAAACGCTGAACCTGTGCACGCCAACAAATTTCGTATCAAATGCACGCGAAAACTGCGTAGGCCTAATATATGCTCGCCAAACGCATCATATGCACGCCAAAGTCCATTTTTGCGTATCAATACCACGTGAAATCGTTTTTCTTTATTCATAGCTACGCATTTTTAAGAGACTGACGATGCACAGGGGTTTGGCGAATGTCCCAAAAGCGCAGCTTCCCTAAATGCACTCCAGGAAGGTGAATGTCGAATGTCGTGCTTAATATCCTTATCATTTATCAGGTTCAGTCACAGGGCCTCTGTCTCCGATGACCCCTGAAACTTGCACCCAGAGTCGCAAAATTAAAAAAAGTAAGTTAAATAATTATATAGCTCTGCACAAAATCAGTTAGCCTAGTTAATTTAGGTTCAGTATTTTAAATGAACATTTTCCGTCCATGAAATTTACTAATATTTTGAACGTCATGCAGAACATAAGCACAAACGTTCAGTTAGCGTCAATGCAAATCCCACATCTTCTAGGGGATACTTGCTCAGTTAAGAAATCGTTTTTAATGAATACATTTAATAATAATAAAAAAAGTACAATTTGGTAGTGACGCTGTATTTTCAGAAGCCATTAACTTTGAATGTGAAGGGGAACACAAACTGAAAATGCATATTCAATATGATCTAGCGGGGAAGTGTTTGTGGTCTAAAATAGAGGGCACCAGTTGTAAAACTGGAATGCATGATGAGATAGGCTATCTTAGGGGGTTTAACAGAAAGAGAGAGAAAAATAAGTGTGATAATAAATATACAGAGAAAGAAGGGAAGCTCAGAGCAGGAGAGCAGATAGACTAGCTGTCATCACTGTGGTTTAACACAGTCAGCCACAGACTGCTCCAGAAACTCTCCATTACTGCCCAAGATGGATGGGAGAGGAACCTCTACTGCCCTGAGGGGCCCCTGAGTGACAGGAGAACCTGGGGTTGCCATGGTAGCACTGATTCCATGGTTACACCCTGATCTGTTCTTCATTATTCATTCATGAGTTTGCTGTCTTTCCACTGCCACTTCGAAGACACTCTTCCCAAAAGTCGCACGTTTCAGTTGGGCACCGGCACCGGCACCGGCACCGTACTCTCAGCTCATTCTTCACTGAATCAGCCACAAGCAGTGACTGAACGCTTGTATTTTGCCACATGCCATGAGGTTATTTTTACTGTAAGTTGTTGCATATTTAAGGTCTGTAGTGTGTACGGTACAGATGTTTTCATGACTGGGAAACCGAGGGAAACTGGTTCACCGATGTTAATGCTGGAATGCTAGTTTTAGCTCTTGCCCATCTCTTTGAATCTTCATGAATGGATTTTCATACTGCGCAAAGACTGAAAACTGATTTTTGTGATTAGTTGTGTCACACTTTTGTGATGCAGTTATTCATTAGGCCTACGTATTTCATATGCATTCATTTCAATACGTGACCTTAATATCATTATTGGGGAAGCATCAATAGTTCAATACAATTGCGAGCAACATTTCTTAAATCCCATTATTTATAGTCCTATCCATTGAATAAATGCAACCAGTCAGTGAAAAACCGCAACAATGTTGTGCTTGCATTTTGCAGTGCACAATTTCATTTAATACAAAGGCATGTGGCACGCAGTTAACTATTTTATTCTGTAAAAAAAGAAAAAACAAGGAGTCGATTCACTATTTCCTTCTTGTTAGAAGCACGAAAGTAGGGAGCTTAAGGTGTCTTTATAGAGCATCGACCTATTGCTAGCATCATATAATGACAGCTTCGGCCCCTGGGCAATAATGTAGGTGTCTTCTGACTGACGTCTACCTGAACTTTTCTCTTTGTTCTCGACGGTGGATTTCGTTTTTCTAAATGCATGTTATAGGACTACTGAAAAGAAACATTTCCTGAGAGCGCATCATTTTATAGGCTACTCTTTATAGAGTTATTAATTTGCGTAGATTTGACATTGAATTAAATTACAGTTTTAATTATTATTATTACCTATTATAAAAACACGTTAACATTTTACATGAGTGATTGCATTGATTTAATTTAAACGTCAACAGCAGGCCACTGGTTTAGTGAACGGTTGGATTCAACAAAGCGAAATAAAATTGCCAAGACAAGTTCAAGGTCGTGTTTTGTATATTTCATTCACATTTTTATAGAAACACAATGAAGTCTCTTTGTCATAAAAACTCAAGATTATTTATTTTCAGCACTAATTTCACTTTCACAAGCAAATATCACATTCTCTTTGTCATAAAAGCTCAACATTATTTATTTTCAGCACTAATGTCACTTTAGTTGTTAGTTTGACTGGCATCACACGGCGAGTAGTGAAATTATTCGAGTTTGAGTATCAAACGATGGCAGTCTATTCCAACTAGGCTCCTCTATGCCATTTGTGCATATAGACCTGTATTAATTTTGTTTAATTTTCCAGTTTAAAAGGTTAACACTGAATAATCTGTGTCTGTGATGAACGAAGTCTGTTTATTTATCACTGAAGATGTATTGCACTACCATTTATATGGCTTCCATTTAAATGAAGGGGATAAGAAAAATAATTGTAAAAAAAAAACCGTATTTGTTGAGGGTCAGGCAATGTCAATCCTAGACGCTTAGTTGAAAAAACAATACTATTAGGCTTAATAGATGGTAATGTGAGGCCTACCGTTAATGGTTTGATCGCCATCTCCTCACACAACCAACAGGGAACGTGAGAAGATGAACATATAAAATCTTCAACGTCTGGACTTATAGGTCTAAATCCACAACCACGTCCATAAACTGTAAATTCAACTTTAAAAGCAACATTGCCAATACATAATCTCTGTTACGTATATAGCCTATTATTGCTCGAATAATATGCAGTTACATCTTCACAACAATAACTGCGTTG
Source organism: Carassius auratus (assembly GCF_003368295.1). Classification (NCBI taxonomy): domain Eukaryota; kingdom Metazoa; phylum Chordata; class Actinopteri; order Cypriniformes; family Cyprinidae; genus Carassius; species Carassius auratus. The sequence continues at coordinate 1,788,863 of NC_039243.1, forward strand.
TAGCCTATTAAGTAACACGGTTATTATAACTACACTTAACCTAACTTTAGGCTATGTATCACTGAACACTATAATGCGAAGTGTGACCTTTTGCATTTCTACCTTATTGGTCTCAAATTCCCGAAGACTGCACCCGAATTTATTTGCACATTTCAGGCTTGCTCAATTTTAACATATTTTAAAAGAAGCACGTAATGAACCATTATTTCGTCGCCTGTTAAGATTTTTGGTTTTTGAAAATGCAGCCGTTTTCATGTCATGTTTCCCCCATCTGGATTTATGCTCTCGTTTAAAGGTTTTAAATGTTTATCACCGACAAAACAGAGCAGTCGCCTCATGCTCGCAGGGATAAATGGAGTGTTAGAGGACTCGCTTGAAATGACACGCACGCCCTGACCACTTGGGAGGTCTTCCTCTCCTCTCACAGCCTCAATAGTGACCGTTTTTATGCAGTAGCCTATAAGCTTTTTTTCTGAAATATCTGTGTAGGAGTCGATTTGCTTATAGCTGTGAGGCCAGCTGTTCAGCACACGTAAAGTGAATTGGAATTTTTAGCTAATTTTAATATTTAATTTAGGCTATGTAGTCTATAACATTTTATATTTTACGGTACGACTTTTTGTTAAAATATAACATTTAAAATCACATTAGGTACATTTTTTATTTTACAAACATAATTTATTTTTGTGCACTGAATCTATAAAAACATAAAAAAATATATCTGCCATTTGCCAAGAGCAGGCTACTGTGAATACAAAAAAATTGCACATGATGTTGAATTAACACAATTCAAAATCGTTAAAAGGGCCATCTTTGTTGAAGCATGTCATCGCCAAGTTTTTCTTTTAAGGAAAAAAGTTGGGTAAATGTATAAATAAACGTTTTTCAAAGCATTTTCAGAAAGTTGTGCACCGCAATACAAATATACAAAATTAGTCTACAAGTAGCCAACAATTCAAAACGACAAACATAGCACAGCAGTGATAATTATTTCAAACGGCTGAATTCTTACGCCTTTGATAAAAGAGATTAGCACGACATAAGCAAACTCTACGCAGCTTTTTAGAAGTTTTGTGCCAGTTGTTATAAGCCAACAAATCACTTTCCAGGAGGTTAAACCAGTTTACCGTAGTAAACGTCAGAGATCCTGCCTCTAGCCGGTTGTAAAGGCTAGAGCCATCTCTTCTCTCAAGAATAACCTGATGGAGCGAAGCGTCTTTATTCCTTAAACTCATTCAGCTCATTCTTTCCGCGTTACCGTTGTTTGAGGAGTCTGGGCGCAAGAGTGCCTGGAGAACTTTTGGAGGACGGTTTGGAAGAAGAGGGAGTTGTTTCTGTGAGAAACTCAATCTCGCTTACAGTAGCGGCCTCCATCTGGGAACTGTCACAACTGACAGCACCACGGGCACCGGCCTGATCTTCCGCAAAACACACTCCAGCAGAATGGTACATTGTCTTAGGAGAACAGCTGATCGTGTATCACCTGATACGGTGGCGCCGCAGTAGGCTACTATTTAATTCAATCACGAACAAAATACGGTTTCGTTAGGCTACTTGAGTTTTCGTAGCCTATATTTTATATATTTAGGGGGTGAGTAGCTGGGACGCTCACTTTCTGTTGAACGTTTTCATTTCTTTTAGTTTAATTAACTGTTATTCATATATATGAAAATAATATAGTGTTGAATTCTCTATTTCAGTCTATATCATAGGCTATTTTGCAAACGGCTAGGTCAAAATGGCTGCACATGTCGGCGAAACGCTCCCAAAATCATTTAAGCTAACTCGCATGACCTAAATTAAGTTAAGACTATTAGGCTATGCTATATTGGAACACATTTATGTGGGACAAAATGTCAAATTTTAATTTACGTTTAATTACACAAAACTGATCCAGTCTAATGACCTATATGCCTATTAAAACATGACCTGGCTGCAGCTGAAGACTAGAACTTTACAAAGTTTAATCCACGACATTAAAAAGGCCTGCATATCTGTTATGCGTTTAAAATTAGATGAAGACTGCGACATTTTTTTTTTTTTTTTTTTTTTTTTTGCGACATATTGAATCTAAATGGTGTAGGCCCATCTGAGATCGTGCCACTTAAACAATATATATATATATATATATATATATAGCCTATATATATATATATATATATATATATATATATATATATATATATATATATATATATATATATATATATATATATATATATATAGCTTAGTTTGTCGTATACGTGATTCTCTGAATCTCTGAATGGTTATGATTAAGGTTGAGGAATGGATCACAGGCATCATACGTGATTACGTTCACCATATAGGCACAGGATGGCTATGTTCTGACGTCAACATGTCTACTAGCCACTGCTGTAGACAGAAAAAAAACGAAGGTGGGTCTTATGAGCTAATGGTTTACAGATGTCTGTAATACCAAGAAAAAGGTGATGTTTGGTCCATGCTTTAAAATATAATACGACCCTATAAGTTCAAGAACTTTAAGATCGAGTTTTGGATAATTACACAAAAGAGACCACGTCAATTTTTATACTGGGAAGCGTCTTGTGCCATTGCCGAGGCGAGTTGATTAGTATTGACATTGTTTTTTTTTTTTTTTTTTTTTTTTTTGCTGGTCATGATTTGCACGCTTTAGAATTAGATACCCTTTATTTAGTAATATGGGACATGAGGTGATGGGAAGTGAGTTATAAAAGAGCTAGGCTATTTACCAACGAAATTGTATTCCTGGACCAGACTACTTATTTTTACCTCAGTGCCAGAGGAAATAAGTGCTCTTTACTGCTTTGGGCCTTCAGGAATCATGTCGTGTCGAATGTAAGAAATGTGTTCACTTCCATCTATTAGAGAGTCATTTGTGTTACTGGAGCGGCAGCAGGTCACAATGAGGTCACGGTATTATCTGTATTCTTAATCAAGGGAGTACGGACGGTCAATTTTATCTGAGACGCCATCTTGACACTTTCAACAAATTATCTACAATTATTAGTGCATAGAACCTGTGGAATCAGACAATACGATGTAACGTAAGCATTCATTTAATGCAACCGGATGGGTCTTAAATCGCCTGTGTGTCTTCCTATCTAAGCAGATTTACTCTGCTTGAGATGTCAGTTTAATTGCATGTCTAAGCATAAAGAACCTTAGATGAAAACTACGAAGCCTGCACCGAACGAAAAACCCGTAGCAAGTAGATGTAAGAATCGTTGCACAAAAAAAAAAAAAAAGAAATATATATATATATATATATATATATATATAAGGCTAATAACAATGAAGAAATAGGAAAAACAGAAAAATACTGCATGGTCTTTCCTAAATATACATCGAATGCATCATTTTAAAAATCGTTCAACAACATGAATCTTAAATAAATCACTGACGTCATTGTATTATTCCAATAATTCCAGCAGATACAAGGCTACTGACTGTTGTAATGGTCTTTGCCAAAATTAGGTTCGATGAACTGTGGTGCTATCCCCCCTCCACACCAGTGGGAAGTTTCAGCTGCACGTTTTGATCGACACTTTATCAGTCATTTGCACATCCGAGCAGGCTTTAGTTGTTCGAAGTCTGTCCCTCCTTCGTATTGTGTTGCTATGTCATTTGGTCATGGAATTAAGTTTAGTTTCCCCCCCTTCTCACAATTAAACAGCGTACGACCTATAGTCTGTGCAGTTTCAATATTAGAATCGTGTTTATTTAAAATAATAATAATAATAATAATAATAATAATAAAATGCTGAAGGGTATCCAAATTAACCTACACGTATAGCCTTCTTTGCGACTTAGATGGAAGGCTATTAGTATTATTTTTTTCTGTAGCCTATTAGCTACATATAAAATACCATAGCCTATAAAATACCATTGCAAATCAATTTTATTAATTCAATTATAATTTTATCTTTTGGCACCTGCTGCAGAAACCGTAGACTATAACCAGTTAGTGTTCATTTAATGCTGTATTCCTTAATGTCCCGATTTCGTCATGTACGCTGACATATTATCAAACTGAGTTAAATAATACAAATCTCATTTTAACATAATAATAATTATAATATTTAATAGTTACTCGAAACAACTATCAGCAATGTTACTCTAAGCAGCCTTTCCGAATGTAAGACATATAAAACATAAACATACGAAAAAAATAATTAACCACCTGTACACAATGGATAGCTGCTACTACTATATATGTGTATATATATATATATATACATGGCCGCGGGAAGTGGGGGTGCTGGGGGTGCTGCAGCACCCCCTAGTGACGAGAGGGAGATAAAAAAAATGTGGGCCTATTAAACTATTTTGCACAATTTATAAATTCCTTATGAATATTTTAGAAAATGATTTTGACACACGCAGTCTATTACGTATATTTTGGATTTTAATTTCATATTTTGAGGCCTAATCAACACAGGTTCGGAAGTTACGTTGTCAACGTCAGGCTGGCAGGTTTGGTCGCCGAGTAACGAGGTTTCCCGCTCGTTCCATGCAGAATACATTCATCTTTATTTAATACAGCGCACCTCGTCATTTGTACACCTGTAACCAGGGCACCCCGCCTGCATGTAACTCAGCTAAGAGTATGGTGCTGCCGCGCTTGTAACATTTATTTTTTTTGGCAACGAGAGTGGGATCCGCTTTGACTAGCCAAGCAATTGTAAGTAGTATACTATAGTATTTTTGGAAGGTGGTGGGGATGGAGAGTATTATTTCGTTCGTGTGTTCTTTGCGTAATGGTTGTGGAGAACTGTTAAATAACGTTTAAATAGTTTGAGATTATTTCCTTGTGGTTTGTGTAAAAAGGTTGGAGATGGAGACAGAAAGCTTTATACTGTGCGTGTGTTTTTTGCGTAATGGATGTGGAGAACGGTTCAATAAACAAATTGCTTAAATAGTCAGAGATTATTTCCTTGTGGTGTGCGTAAAAAGATTTTGGAGTTAATAGAGTTGCGTGTGACATAAACGTGCAGTGACTCAAGCCAGCTGACCAAATCGATTGCATTGTTTTAGCATTATTGTGAAGTTTGATTAATATTATATTTTGTTGTAATATTATTTGTTGTCTCTAAATAAGTTGCATGTATGTATAGGCTATCTGAAATTGTAATGAAAGTAATTATTTCGTTTTCTTTCGATTATTAAACTATTATTTCTGATTCTGCTTCTGCTTCAGATTAATAAGGCATTGCGCATATCTGAGAACTGATGTCTGTGTGTTTCAGACCCTGTGCACTGAAGTGTATATGACAATAAAGTAGTAAATCTCAATGTATTTATTTTTTAAATGTATTTTAAATGGGCCTATAGGCTCATAGGTTTTTTGTCCAAAAAAAAAATAAATAAAAAAATTCACAGCACCCCCTGTTCAAAATTACTTCCCGCGGCCCTGTATATATATATATATATATATATATATATATATATATATATATATATATATATATATATATATATATATATATATATATATATATATATTTGTATTCAGTGTTGCATGCATAAATTGACAAACGGTTCACAACAGTCCCGTTGTAGAGTGTCAAATGTATTTGTCTTCAAAACTTTCGATACCTTTTAAAAGCCAATATGTCTCAAAGCAAAACACAGTTGGCTGCTTGAATCTGTGCTGGAGGAGCTGCTGGGTGTGCATCGCATGAGTGCGTTATTTGTCACGTCTATGAAAATATAATTGAAAATATATTCAACAGTCTCTCTAGGCCCTAAAACTATCATTATTTCTACTGTATGGCTGTGTTGGTAATTTAGTGTGCAATTTGCCAAGTGGCATCTTTAGATTAAATTACATTTGAATACAACAAAAGGTCTAAGATTGTTAAAAACAGTGGTTTATTGAATTAATTACATTGTTTACATCTCCAGTATTATTTAAATTTGTGTCTCTGGACGGAAGTGCACTGGGTGGACTCAACAGTTGTTTTAGACACCAGCATTGTACGACCACAAAATTACATTATAACACTTCATGACATTTACAAATAAAACATTTACTATATCATAACATCAACTAATCTTCCTTATTACTAAAGAAGAGAGAGACAGAGAAAAGATACTGAAAGTGATAGAGAGACAGAATGAGAAATAACTTCACGTATTCTCTTAATGGCAGCTATCTAATTTTGATTCACAATGGGACAAGAAAACAAACAATAATGAACCAATATCAGACAGCAACACACAATCTCTTACCAAGAGAGAATCCTCCTTCTAAAATGGAATGGTTTTTCCTCAAATATCCACTGTCCGTAGCGGGAAATTGCACATAAATATTCCATTAAATAATGTGGGAGAAAAACTAAAAACGTGTCTTTTGCATTAGTCTCATTGTTTCAGTTCCAATGCCCACACATGCTGCGGCCAACCAGTTCTCCCTTTAGTTTTCTTGTCATTGCTGCTCCCTGAATTTTTCAAAACGTCGTTCTGGAAAACAAAACAAAAAAACACAGACAAAAGAGATTATTTGTATGGCTATTGCACGTTACCAAATTTGATCAGTGTAACTGGTCACGATAAAGACAGCAAATGTAGACTATTAATTTAATTTAATTTAATTTATACAACAAAGAAAAAGCCACAGCAACGTTCAACAAAACAAATTTATTCCAACAGTATAATTGTAAATATTTTATATCAAAGTTTCCATTATATGTAAGTCTAATATTTGGCAATAGTGTTTATCGACATTTACGAATATCCATTTAGCCTAGTTTAAAGTCTTACCATTTCTTTCTTTCGCCTTTCTTCTTTGGCCTCTGTTTTTTTGAACTCCGCTTTGAAGGCCTCTGCCTCCCCGTTCTGTTCGTCTTTGTCCAGAATGTCCATAAGGTAAGCAATGTAACTGGTAGCCAAACGAAGGGTTTTGATTTTGGACAGCTTCGTATCCGCGGGCACGTTGGGAATGCATTCGCGGAGTTCTGCGAAGGCGCTGTTGATGCTCTGAGTCCTGCGCCTCTCCTTTCGGTTTGCCGTGGGTCTACGTTTCACTGGTCGGGGTCCCATTCCAACGGCGCCGGCCCCCGGTACTCCTCCGTAGTGCGAGTGGTCGAGCCCGGGGGCTCCTGCTGAGTATTCGGGGCTGTACGACGGTGCCATACTGTAGTCTGGAGGAGACATTTCCGGATGGCTGATAAGCCACCCATGAAAATAGGGGGGTTCTTCGTGACAGCGACTGGCAGCAGCTGCGGCAGCGAAGGAATAGCCGTCATGATGCATCACCGGGTGGTGGGGAAACCCTCCAACTAAACTCATGGCGACAGACTTAAGGCGAACCACAGACAGAGTAGCCTACGCTTTGGCTCTCAGATCGTGCGTATATTTTGACTTGACGATTTAGATACCGGCTTTCTCCCCATAAAAAGTATGCATTTGTTGATTTCTAACAGAAATTAAAAATTCAGTCCCGCTTAACTGGCCATAAGAAAGATACCGCTGGATTTCTAGCAGATCATTGACAGACGAATAAACAGGCGTCAGCTGTAACTGCACTCGATTTATTAGTTAAAAATAATTTACTTACACGTATATTCTCCACTGCAAATATCCATCACGAGAAAGTCCCATTGCTATACTTATTAATGTTTTAGCGGTGTTCAGAGCCTTTTTTCTTCTTCTGAATTTCAGACTTGTTATAGAATCAATAAGATGGATGGAAAAATGTCCAAAGCCAGTCGATGTTGTGCACGCAGTTCGTTGCCTGATTCACTCTGTGGAAGCAGATGAATTCCGACGTTTGATCTCCATGTCAGCTACATCTTTTGAGCCGCTTGGGTTCATATATGTCGTCAAAACTGTTCTCAGCCAATAACGTTGTAGAGGAGGAGGGACATGAACTGCAGCGTTAGGATGTTTATGCTCCCAAATTGCACGAACCCTTGCAAAGATAGCTTATAGCTACTATAGCTTGTATATACAACATGTATAAAATTAATTTGAAGTGCATGCAAAAGGGACTGGTAACGTATTCCATGATTATTTTCCCGTATTTATTTTGTGTGTGTGTAATGACATTTGTATTTGTTTTCTATTCATTGTAAATGTAGGCTATGCACAATCACTTCAGTCTTTCGTAAGTTTAATTTGAAACTTTTTATTCTGCAATCAAATTGGCTTAATTTTCAGATAACCTGATGGCATAAACATTAGTATAAGATGCTTTTAATCTTATATCTTACAAAATAGAAATTGGTCGTATTTAAACTAAAAGCCTGGGTATGATTGATTTTATATTTTTATTTTGTTTTATTATTATTATTATTATTATTATTATTATTATTATTAATATTATTGTTTTTAAGTATCACTGCCTTTTGAGAGAAAAAAAAAACTAAGAAAAGTAAAGGGCAGACATTTAAACAGACGTTAAAACTTTATTATTGATAGACTCTAATAACCACGGTGAGCTATGCTTTTTTTATCTGGCATATATATGAACATATATATATATATATATATGTAATAAATTGAAGTAGCTCAAGTCGACTGAGATAGATAGATAGATAGATAGATAGATAGATAGATAGATAGATAGATAGATAGATAGATAGATAGATAGATAGATAGATAGATAGATAGATAGATAGATAGATAGATAGTGTTTAGTGAATGCTTCGCCTTGTCAGTAAAAGCGTGATTTAAAATAATAATAATAATTAATGATTAGGCAAAAATGCTGAAATCGAGTGTGTATATGTAACCGATATTAAACTAAATACTTAATCTATATACACATTCATCATGAAACGAGAAATCTTTTAATGTGGCAGTAATAAGATAAATGTATCACTTTTCCTTTCCGTATTAGGCCCATAACGTGGTGTTTTGCGTGAAATTGTTTATAGGACAAATAAAAACCCATTATAAACTCATTAAAAAATAATGTAAAATGTATAAAATTGTAAAACCTTTAATCGTTTTGACTGCATTTTATTTTATTTTTTATTTTATTTTTTTACTTAAATGATCACGCCATCGACAGCTTATAATGGGACCATTTTTGTTATATTTGTTAAATAAACATCAACGCTGCTTCATCATGTTAAGTCCAAATAAGCGCGTAGTTGAAAAATTATTGGTGTCATTAAAGTTTAGACATCACCAAGAACAGTACAGTGAGAGTGAATTTGATTGTGAGATATGTTCAAATCGTATGTTTGTATACGAAACACTTTACAAGAATTATGTTTCCTGGATCTGTTAATCCTCAATCGGGCGATTATTTTTTCACGACATCCATGTTTGAGCACTTCTTTTAAGTGAGAAAAGTCTATAACCTTAAACTGAATACAAAAGACTAATTCTAATTCTGAGCCCTGTTGCTTGTAATGCCTCTTAACACCATGCGAGTATCAGTGGTTGCGAGCCCTTTCGGTGGACTTTGAGTTTATATTTGATTCTTTTAATTTTGACAGTTCGCAGTGTATTGCTCCAGGTGCCAAATATAACAGCGATGTGTGAATATTTATGGTCATAGCTATTCTTGTCTGTGTGTCAGTGTTTGAGTGAAAGAGAGAGATGAAGGAGAGAAAGAGGGAGTGGTGTGTGTGTGTGTGTGTGTGTGTCCGTGCGTGTGTAAAATTTCACAAATTTCACAAAAGACGGTTCATGATTTATTCGTGTTTAAGTGTTGTGTGTGGGGTTCAGGCGTAATTCATCTGTCTGAATGGAAGTTCTCGAGTAATTTAAATAGGCCGAGTCTCCAGTTAATGACATATAATCAGCCTGCAGGTCACTTGGTCAGTCTCCTGGTATAGACCCCTCCTCCACTTTCTGATCTCCTTTCAAACTGAATTTTGTAAAAATAAATAAAGTTATGCAGAACCAAATATCGAGCATGATATAGGTTGCTTAATAATCATTCCATGAATCAAGACTAATGGATTATCTATGATCAAAATGTATGGATATTTTTTTTGCCATAAACAGGACTGAAACAAATTATGAAAGGGGAAAAACAAATAAAACAACAACAACAACAAAAAACAATAAAATCTGACTCTGTCTACATCATTCATAAAGAGCTTTTTTTTTTTTTTTATTTAATTATTATTATTTATTTTTTTTAGAAATTCCCAAAACCGCGTCCTGTCCATGTTAAATTTATAGGATGCATTCTCATCTATCTATTTATTACACGATTAGGCAATATCCCATATCTGCTTTCAGTTTTCCTGCTCAGTTTTGAATGTTCATTCTTGTTATTTTTCATCATTAAAGTATCCCACTGAACTATCACATGCTTTTTCGTTATATTAGACCAAATATAACTGCAAAAGTTTGTAGCCTAATGCCCCATCCCCCATTCAGTGCAGTGACTGGTGGGCTCCTATTTTCCTCTGGAGGTCTCATTAAGAGAGTCGTGTGCTATTTTCAACATTTCCTCAATCCAGTGACTTAAAATAAAGCCGCTCAGTCTCACCGGCGGAAAACCCACTCAAATCACGTTAGCCAACTTCTCTGCCAGACGTTTGTTCTCTTTGCTGATTTAGTTGTGATAATTGACCGTCTCTGAAAACTGACATGTTTTCCCACCTTGCCTCTCCACTAATATGCCGACAGGTAAGCCGTAACAAGCGCCTGAGCTTAATTTATATCAGTATTAAGCCCGTCTGATATGTCAACTGATATGGAACAGGCAAAAGTCCAGATTTAGGGGACATTTACGAGATTTTAATACAATTCATCTGCCCTCGTGAATCACAGTCATTATAAACGGGTTATTCCAAACATTCGGTGAACTTGTTTGCTTATACACTTATACACACCTTTCTTTCTTTCTTTCTTTCTTTCTTTCTTTCTTTCTTTCTTTCTTTCTTTCTTTCTTTCTTTCTTTCTTTCTCTCTCGGTGAAAAATATATATTAAATACTAAAATACAAAATACATGTTTAAAATCGGCGTTAATATTGAGTAATTCAATTACTTTAAAGAAGACAATGTATTGCCATTAATAAAAAAAAAATAATAAAAAAAAAAAAAAAAAAAAAAAAAAAAAAAAATATATATATATATATATATATATATATATATATATATATATATATATATATATATATATATATATATTAAAAAAGTGGGATATTTTTTTATGTTGTTATTCTGTTTTATTCATGCATTTCACCATTAATTTAAAATGGAATTTGTCGATTATTTCTTTATAGAAAAGTTTTTGGTTTAATGTACAATATCTGTACTTTATGACAACGAGTATTCGAGATAGATTGATACATACTAAATTATTTATTGACCTTTTATTTGATTATTTGACCAAAATATTAAGCAACATTTCACTTACCTTAATATCCATAAATTAAATAATTAAATGATATATAGCTAAGCTGTGAAAAGTGCCTCAGAAAAAAATACAAAATAAAAAAGCATTAGGCATTAACAAAACTCCCATCAAGTTTCCTTTCGTTTTATTGATATTTTATATTTTTGAATGTACTGCTTAATTTAGATGCTGTTTGCATAATTATTCATAAAACTAAATCAAACCTATAAAATTGATTTATAAACTTTAAGTAATTTTTATACTAATGAATGGGAATTTGGTAAGCAGGTAGAACTCATTCAACAATGTGAGAAGACTTCAGAATTTTTAAACGATCACTAGCTGAAGGGTAACTATAACACCATATATAACTGTATATAGCACTGTCTGTTACCAGTATACATTTTTATAGATTTCCAAATCTCTAAGCTTGTGTTCACAGTTATGTTCATGTGCACCATGAATGCCCAAACACTTCACTTTTGTTAGTAGCTGTAGCTCTTGTGAATTCAGATTCAGATTCAGATTCAGATTCAACTGATTCTTGCAACTGATTTTCAAATATTCATTCTTGAGAACCCTCCTCTCTTTCTCCTGTCACTCTTTTCCTTCTCTCCAACCCATCCATAATTCGTATCTATACTAATCATCACTCAGAAGCCCATGTCTTATAACACCTGTTCACCCCCTGACACATTATATATCATCCTCACTTTCCGAGCCAGCCTGAATGATGTGCTCTGGTGCTCCCAGAATGCCCAGATTCTGTGGATAGGATGGTTCTGCTGGTTTCCAATAATGGTTAACTCTCTGTATGATCAGAACCACTGCCACTATCTCCATTCGTCTGCAAGTTATCTTCATTCTCTCCGTATGTTTTTGCAGACTTCCCCACTGGACCACAGACTTTGGTCTTTTTCCCCCTCCTCCTCTTCATCTTTCCATCACCACCCACTTCTGTTTTCATCCTCCCTTTCTTCTTGCACTGTTTTTGATGGTTCAAAGTCTCCTCACCTCTCCTTCACCAACACTCACTTCCTTTCACCACACACACTTACACAGAAACACATGATCAACCTTTCCATTGTTTCTTTTCCCTCCTGAGTTACTCTCTGATTACATAAAGCAGAATGTGTGAGAAAAAGGGCCGAACTGAATAGAGGGTTAATCTCCATGTGCTTCTTGATCAGGCTGCTGTCCGTTTCGCACCGTTGTGGTCAATGTTGAAGCACTACAGATAGTAATATGAGCAGCACACCTGACACATGTGGGAAGTATATAGGCCTCGGAGCCAATGTGGTCCGACAAGCCCCCGTGTAACAGACACAGACGACTCATCCGTTCACACACCAGACTCGCAATCATATTGCTCGCCATGTAGCCATTTCCTCCCGATGTCTATTTGCAACCACATTAAGAATTATCTCCAATAAATCTCTACCCAAATAAAATGAGAGTGCAAAATCATTACACTAATGAGGACAGCTTGTTTTCAGACAAGCTCACTTTTCCAGTCATCATCATCATCACCAGTCCAGTATTTCTGCTGTGTGTTGCACTAATGCAGCTACACCACATAAAGCAATTTTACCTCTCAGACTCTCTGAGTCTACCGACCAGATTTTTTCTGGAGCTCAGAGTAATTTAAGAGACAAATGAGATTCATAATTCACATTCTTTGGCCCTAACACAATACTACTAACTAGTTTATGCAATACATCCCAAATCCAATAAAAAACAGGGAATCTGGGCTTTAATCAGAGCCATATGTGCACATGGTTGCAGTGCACATCATATGCACAACAACATGACATCTTACACCAACCGGTAGACAATGCAATATGCTGTAAATTACCGCTTCCTCTGCCTATGCCACAGTTTCTGAGACAATAATGTTTTTTCTCAAGTGTTTGTGGTGGCATTTTTCCTCAGCTGAGCTTAAAAAGGCTAGTTCTCCCCATAAATTAAAATGTTATCCTTATTTATTCACCCTCATGTAGTACCAATCCTTTCTTTTGTGGAACACAAAAACTCTATAGTCATGATAAATTTTTTCATTTTTGGGTGAACTGTAACTTTAACCAGACTACACTATTTTTGGGGTTACATATTTTTTTTTTTTTTTTTTTTTTTTTTTTTTGCTATGCATTTTTGAGGTTAAACATCAGGGGATCTCCTTTCTCAGTTCCCCATAGTACTGTCTCTGTTAACAGGCTTCAGTTAATTGTGTCCCTCAATCAATCACACACTTGTGGATTACTCTGCTCTGCATCACATCCTCCTGGACTCTGAGCCACACATGTCTGTAAGCCCTACTTATCCAATCATGCCACATGGATGAGAGGAACGTTTTGATGATCAACTAATTTCTTGAGTGTTACTACAGCTGGTGTATTCGCTCGGAGATTATGGACTGTTGCATGTCTGATTATTAACAAAACATTCAGAAATGAATCGTGAGGCCGTGAATCACTTTATCTAATGCAGCTGTTTAAAACCTTCCAAAATCTGACACTCTATTTGAGGAACCAAGTTGCTGTAATTGTCAATTTAATCATTCTGAATGCCAGTAGACCAGCTCCTTTATTTTGGTAAGATGATGGATGGGAATTGCCAAGCAAAAGCATCTTTTTGCAATGGCTCTGATGTGCCAAGCAAAATAGGGGATTTACCTTGCTTATCATTGTTAGATCTCTTAACAGGTGCATGTGGCTTGCTCTGTTTTGGTTGCTAAGGCCAGGCCAGCTTTTGTTTTCCCTATGTCTTGGACTTATCTATTTGTATGGCTTTGCACATCTTTCCAGTAGTCCTCTTTGAACCCTATTTGGCAATGCTTGTGTTTTTGTGAAGCAAAGCTAAACTCTGAATGGAATATATTACAGTTAGTGTCTAGACTGTGTGTAGGGTCATCACTAATAAGTCATTGTTTTCCTTTTGGAAAACAGAATGAAAACCCTTTTTTTTATGCAGTGGAAATATCTTCCTGCTGCTGTCTTCTCAGAATGTTCTTGTTCCAGCTCTTCTCATTCCATTTTCTTTTTCTCTGTTTTCATGAGGGGGATAAAATCAAACGAGGATTAGTCTGTTATTACACACTTTCACAGCTCATTAATAGACATAGATTTTTATGGCAGTTATTGCAAGAAAAATGCAACTTATTTCCAGTATTTATTTGACTAAACGATGGACGTGTGTCAGTGCCTGTGTTTTCCTTCCCTCTGAGTGGAGCCATTAGGCTTCGTGAGACTTCTGTGGTGGGTCATCATATCAAACCTTAGTGGACAGACACCAGGCACACCAAACATCCAGTCCATTATTAATGTGGTGAGGGTAGACTGTCACAGTGGCTATAATGGAGAGTTTTCTTGACTCTGCAGTATTTCACCTTAGTCCATCCGGGCCTCCACCAATCATGAAGTGTGTCTAGGTTTACACGACATGGTCTTTATTCACCAGGGAAAGTGGGTGGGTGTCTCCGTTTGTATGTGAAGGGAAGAAAGACAAAGAGGGCTGCCGTGGAATTCCAGAGAGATAAATACCTAGATATGAGTCGAATCCCAGGCATCCAGGGACATCTTTACTGGACTGTTTGGGCATTACTTGGCCTGTGTTTGTGGTCCAGGCCGATTTATAGTAGTGCCGTTCGCGTCAAAACTGACATATATCATTGCAGGGCTCTCTTGGCGGCCATTATCCCCCCAACAATGTAATCCATGCACACAAGTGTGCTTAGCACTAATTTATGGGATACTGATGGATTTACACCACCCTCCCCATTAGTGTGTACATTACCTTGGGCATGTTATGTAACTGTGTTAGGGAGATTTGGGGGAAAGGATAACAAGTAATAAATTTGAGCTCTTCTGCAGTGAGAATGAAGAGTTCAGGCTGGTAAGAGCCACAGTCTCGCTGGACCTTGGCTTTACTGACAGTGCTGTTTCTTTGTGAACTGTAATGAATTCAGTACTTTTTAGGTGTTAGAACTTGAAGTAAGCTGGGAGGCATCGTGTTGAAAGTACTGAAAAATTATAATGTCAGATCAATTGACACCAGTTGGAATATTGTTGATTTACCACAAAATGATTATTTAAACAGTTGTACAGCTCAAATAATACACACATTTTAAAATAAGTAACGCATTTTTAGATGCAGGCTTCACATTTCTGCTTCCAAAAAATTATTTAAAACAATTATTTCCATTTCACCGTTTCACACGATAAACGCGATGTGTGTGTGTTTCTTTTATGAAAACAAGGTAATTTTTTTTTGTTGGTATTTAACATTATTCTACAAAGCTTAATTTCTGTTGAACCCAGAACATTCTTCTAATTACTATTGGACGCCTTTAAAATAGCATAGTAAGTACTGTAACTATTCCATGTCTTTTTTGAATGCTTTTAACATGCTATGGAATTTTTTTTTTTTTTTTATGCAATTAAAACCAAATCTTATAAAATAAATATGAGCTTACACTATCATTATAACTCATACAACATAAAAAGTGAGAAATGATTTTAAATGAGTAGAAAATAAATGTGGGTATCAACTGTTGTTATTCAAGCCCTTTAATGACCCAGAATCACCAAATCTCTCTAATTTAGATGGTACATCACAACTAAGGCACCTTTCAGACTAATTCATTGTAGGCCATTCTTTTACACTCTTACACTGTCACTGATGTATTACAGCGCTTGTGGAAATTCTCAATGACATACTTTTCTGCACCTTAGTGAGTCATTATGACTGAAAAAGGAAAGTTAGAAGAGAAGAGATGTCTAATTTCCCATTCATTCTTCCCTAAGCGCATATCTGAACAAATAAACACTGAAACAATTTACTGAAAGTGTACACCATAGAAGTGCCAACATTAACACTTCTCTGCTGAAGCACAGCCATGTCATCTTTTCAGGGCAATGTTTAATGTGAACTAAGATGTTCTTTCCATCTAAATAGTAATAATGTTTTTTCCCTATATTTGGCCAGGGACATCAAGACCTGTATGTTGATGTCCATGACCCTTAGTTTCTCACATCGATGATGAATTACTTTCATAAATTTGTGTACACATGATAGTTTTAGTATTTCTCTGAAAAATTTTGCTTCTTATTGGCATACATGCGATGCCAAGCAGAAACGAATTACATATAGTCATTGATTCGTATTTTCTATTTGGCCAAAACTGTCAGAAACACAAAGACAAGAAATGGCAACAATCCAGGACGCTTGATCCCGTAACAAATGACTCAGAGTTCATCTAAACCCTGTTTAGAGATCCAGTTAGACAAGATCTAGATCTTTGTGGATAAAACAGTGTTTTTCAAAAGTAACAAATGGCATAGATTTTAGAGCTAATTTGGCAGAGATAATCTAAAAAATTATAAATGAAGCTGTGGGAACTCTTTGGCCCTGCGTCAACGGCACAAATTAGAGCCAGCGTTTGAAGCTCTGCTAACCAGTGGATGGCACGTGAGGAGCGGTGAATAATTCTTATCCTTGTAAGGGGAGTGTTTTAATTTGTGAAGGTGAACAAGATAAATCATTTATGATTCAATCCTACGCACTTTAGAGAACACAAATCTGGCTCCAGTGATTTACAGCAATGGCCATAACTTTAACAAATGTGCTAAAACCTTTTGTGGTGAGGAAGTGTGCCTATTTATGTCGACACCTCCCCAAAGATATGGTGACAGAAAATAATCCGTTTCGGTATTAGCAGACATATTTTCTCAGGATATAGAACTCAGCCGAAGGTCATGTAGATGCTAAAATATTGTTTACAGAAACACATGCATCAGTGCTGTGGAGCAACACCCGAGAAAGTGTTTTTGGGCATGCTGGACATTCTTTCTCACGGCTTTACACCAAGATCTTTCTTGTGAGGGCCTTAAAAGCAGCACTTTTAGGAGTATGAGCATTTCATGGAGAGAATTTTAAAGTGTCAAGAAAAAAGGAGGGAGAGGATACAGATAACCACTGGGATGGAAGAGGAGTAACTGTGGGAATTCTGACCAGCTCACACTAAAGGTGTTTGCATGAACCACATTGACACAGCTTCAGCTAAGCTGGAGATACCGGAGCCCTGTGATCACACCATATGTGCTGTTGTAATATTTAGAAGGGGCTTGCTTTCACTTTTACCCTTTCTGTGTTGGAAATGGTGCTAATGTTCTTATTTTTTTTTTTTTTTTTTTTTTTTTTTGCCAAGTAAAAAATAAATACAAAATATTTGTATTGAGAGGTCTGATCACTGATATATAACAGTGTAAGTTTGTATTCTATCTTTTTCTTTGTACTTTTCTGTATTCTAAAGTTTCATATTTACAATTACAGAAATGTAGTTGCTCACATCTCCATAAGTGTACAAAGGCAAGGTCGCATGGCTCTTTTTGAGATGATATAATTAGTCATTGTGAATTATTAGAATTTGTTGCACTCATGATTTTGAAAATGCGTTTGATGTTTTGGTTTTATGAATCCCACTTATCTTTCAGACCACTTCAGTGTCCCAAACGTTTGCTGTGTTTACATCTGAATCCCTTTTTCCAGGATTTGATCCAACTACATATACAGGCACTGCTTGCTCAAAGCCGAAAAGGGGAAAGATATATTTTTTTGTTTTGCCACAAATCATAAAAGTTTGAGAAGGCTCAGGATGTGGAACTGTAAAGACAAGCTCCAGACTCTGATTATTTTAGCGTTGTCACTGCAGTAAAGGAATGTGCTGTTGAACTCTTAAAACAACAATAAATGTCTCATAAATAAGTGTTTTTTTATACAGTGTAGTGGAATCTAAAATCCTTCTTATTTGTGGAAAAAAGAGATTTCATAGATACATAAAAATCAATTTATTGTATAAATTCACTGAGAAACAGTTCTATAATTGAGCTATTTTGATATTAATCTAAAATGAAACATTTAATACCACATTATTTGAAAATGACTAGATGGCACGTAATACCCATGTTAATGCAACTGTAAATATGTTTAATATCAGAAACCTCTTCTAGTTTAAACAATGCCTGAAATGTACCTAAACCAATATCCAGTCGTCTTTGTTGCACATTGCTGACTATGCATTTAAGAGCATTTTTGGACCCACTTTATATTAAGTGGCCTTAACTACTATGTACTTACATTTTATTTAATAATTTAGTACAATGTACTTATTGTGTACATACATGTTTTTACATTGTACTTATATTTTAAAAAAAACGACATGTAATTACATCTGTATTTAATTTCTGTAATTACATCTATAATTACACTGTTGACCCATACTTTATACCTTAACCCACCCTTTAACCTACCCATACCTCCAACCCTCTCCCTAACCTTACCCCTATCCCACCTCATAGCAGCAAAAGTGTTTTACAATACAATATGAACACAATAAGTACATTTTACTTATTTTTTTTATGTAAGTACATAGTAGTTAAGGCCACCTAATATAAAGTGGGACCGCATTTTTAAACTCAATTTTTAAAAAATTGATCATTGTAGGTACTAGACGTAGATGTCTATATTGTTATTTTATTAAATAATTGCAAAAATTGCTTCGGATACTTCAGGTAGCCATATTTGAGAATTATTATCCAACTTTACTTAGATTTATTAATATTATAAT
Source organism: Carassius auratus (assembly GCF_003368295.1). Taxonomy (NCBI): domain Eukaryota; kingdom Metazoa; phylum Chordata; class Actinopteri; order Cypriniformes; family Cyprinidae; genus Carassius; species Carassius auratus. Next base: position 1,807,799 of record NC_039243.1, read on the forward strand.
TTTAATTATTTCACAACTTTCAAATAGCAATGTTTAATAATGATAATAACTGAAACATGAAATCATGTTTTATGTCCCCTGTAATAACTGTCAGCAAAAATGTACTGGTTCTTGTTACGCAGATATGTCCTGTTGGAACTTCTCATATAAGAATTCCCCTTTGCCCTTTTTTGCGATGAGCAGGCAATTCCTTTAGCTGATGATGCCTTAGGATCTTCCCATCAAGGCTGTTCGCAGTTCAGTTACCAGAGCCTCTCCCTCTGTACATGTTTACGTTCACATGGAAGTTCAGGGAGCCGTTTGAAGAATGTCAGACAGATAAACCAGTATGCTTCATTCTGGCATAGTATGAGAGCCGTAGCCAACATGTCCAACTTGTAAACAAGGCGGCCCATCGTTTGAGGATGAAGAGGGAGTACATCTCCCTCTCTCTTTGTCTTGCTCTCTGCATGAACTTTTCTCCTTTCCCTGGAGGGCTGGAGTCATCTCCAGCAAGCCTCTGGATTCAGAGTTCCTTTCTGCCCAGGAGATGGATGGTCATTTTCTAATTCACGATAGCTGATAAGCTCTTATTTGTTGGGAAGTTTTTAGAGGTTAGGGAGGAAAACATGACCTCTTGAATCAAAAAAAAAAAAAAAGTTTAGAGTACTTGATATGACTAGGTCCATGTAGAGATTCACATATAGGGGTGTCAGAGAAAATATGCTAAATATCAGCCTTATATGATTTGTTGTACTTGATGCCACACACATTAATTCACCTGCAGCAGGAGGTTGTCGCTAGTGGGTCTTCTTTATTTGGCTGCCAAATTATGAAATGAAGAATTTTGCAACTCTAGGCAGGATGTATTGCTCATCTGTAGCGAGAACAAGAAATACTCACGCACTTTCCAAATGCTGCCTTGAACCTTGAGGCCCCTTGATTTATTAAAACCTCTGTTCTTAGAACACTGTCTAATCTGAGCCAACAGGCCCATATAGATACATATTTAATGTGTTGGTTGTAAACAGCAGTGATTCATATCACCAAATATACACTACTCTAGGTGAATGTATGTCAACCTCATTGGGTGAATGGCGAAATATGGCATGGAGAGGTCCATGCAACAAAAATCTAAAACTTATTCAAGGCACAGGCCTACTGCCACCATGGCATCTCTCTTTCTCTGGCGCCAGTCAATCTCTATGAGGGCAGGTATCCCATGATGTTTAAGTGTTGTTGTTCACCCAGGCTGAGAGGTAGTCATGTTCATCTTGCTGGAGCGGTTTTATGATGACTTTATTTCTAATGACTTATTTGGTGGGGGTTTATAGAGGAGCGGTCGGCAGAGAGAGGAAATGAATTAGCCTCTGCACAGATGGCTTTTAAGGCAAAAGGCTGCATGACAAATGTTCCCTGCCCTCCAGACCCTGAGCCTCAGTATAACAAATTGAAAACGACGATGAAAAAACAGTAACAGGACACTGACTTCACAGTGCCATTGTATCTCGCGTCTCACTACACAGCATAAATACATATAGTAAAAACGGGAGCCTTTAATCTTTTAATACCCCAGCCGTCCACCCCCCTACTGAGCATTTGTGTCTATGTATATGTGTCAAGTCTGCCTCATGCTGAGGGAAATAGTTAGCAATTTTAGAAAGTTGCATAGTTCTATGATTCTTGTATGGTGCTTTCAACCGTGTTGAATAGAATGAGTTCTTGTCCAGTTTCATATTTTCAATGTTAATGTTTCATGTGATGTTGATGTGGTCACTAAGTAATTGGAAATCAAATTCATGAGTTTCTATGGAGGAGCGGTTTTAGCCTGGAGCTGTGTCTGCCGGCTTGTTCTCTTTTAGAATAATGATGGGATCCCCAAACCTTACAGATCTGACAATAGTAGAAAGTTTTAAAGATTCCCATGTTTGTGTTCTAGCAACAGAGATGTCAAACCATCCACTACAAGGCGCAGTGACCATTAACATGGACTTCAAAGTTTTTTATTCCTCTCAGAATAAACCAATAATACGTTTTTTTTTAAAGAATTGGTGTCCAAGTCTGCTTCTGTAAGGCCAGTGTCCTGCAGAGTTTTAGCTCCAACCAGCCCCATACACACTTGCCTGAAAGTTTACAGAAATCCTGGAGACTTGGAGTTCAAGTTTGTTTGGTTCGATTACAACCTAAACTCTGCAGGATATTGGTCTTTCAGGAGCAGGATTTGACACTCTTGTTTTAAAGTGACGTGAATGCTTTAGTCCAACTGAAATGGTACTAGTTTGATATTTGTGAAGTTAGATTAATAGACTTGAATAACGTGATCTTAGCTCGGCATCATCCAATATGTATACATGCTGATCAAGCTACAGTTGTCCTTCACTATTCAATTATGAAGAAAGATTGATTGAAAAAGAAGAACTTCTTTTTATCATTCAGTAATTTCTTAAGGAATGTTCCTCAGCTCTGATGTTGAGGTTCATTTCCCTCCTGCTGGTCTCTGGTGGTGGTCCCAACAGGGTTAAGAGAGTGCTGGATCTGTTTGGGACTTAAATGCTCCACTGCCCAGGAAGAGTCACTGATAATGGTTCTTGTGATCTGTAAGGCTGTCTCTGCCTTGTTATCTGGATGAGAGGCCGACTGGAGGCCGTAGACTTATCCTAACGATCCAGTCACTCCGGAGAGGCCACCCCCTCGCTTTCTCTCTCCCTATCCCTTTGTGGAATCTTTCAAACTCAGATTGGGGCTCTTTCCACTTCCAAATTTATTGTAACCAAGCAAATGATGCCATTATAGCCCCTTTCACACTGCACGTCGGACCCGCAATATTTCCGGAACATTGCCTGGTCGCCTTCTGTGTGAAAGCAACCACGTCCCGGAATTGATTACCGAATTGAACCCGGTTCGGGGACCTAGTAACATTGCAGGGTTCGACCCAGGATGAGCGCTGTGTGAACAAAAGCCAGATCTAATCCCCTATCGAAGTGATGATGCGCATTTTCGCGCGACTCTTTTACCGGCTGTTTTGAAGGAAGATCAACATTCGCGACGAAAACATATGTGCAAACTGTAATGAAGCAGAGATCAGTTAGTTCCTCACTTTCCGCGCTGACGACGAGACCGTTTTCTTGCTTCAGTTAAAGTATAACGTGCCTAGCGTTGTCGACTCGTACATTACACGTCACACGCTGATGTCACGTGTCATTACGGGATCTTCAAGGGTTGTGTGTGAAAGCACGCACATATACCGGGTCATCACTGGCAGTGTGAAAGTGCCAAATCTAGCAACCAGGGACCAATTGCAGGAACACTTTACCCCTGTATTTGCCGGAATGGCAGTGTGAAAGGGGCTTATGTCAGACATGAGTTGTTGTTCTTTCTTTAATCTTGTTGTGAACCCATTGGATCAATCTTTGCCTACTGTGAAGATTTAGTGTGTTGATATCTAATTGGATATAAAGGAAGAAGCAGGTCAAGGACTCACAATATCTTTGCTCTGGACAAGATTTGACGGCTGTTATTATTATATCACTGGGCTAATCTTTGGTGCTCAGCCGGGCTACATTGGGGTCTCTAACTCCTGCTGGGACTATTAGCAGAGTCCTGCTGTTCAACCACATGCCAGGAAAGTACCGTAAACCCATAAACAGACTTTCAAAGGCATTGCTATGCCCACGACACAGGCTCAACCTCAAAAAGAGGACAGTGATGGACGAGAGAGAATAGAGAGGGGTTGAGGAGGGAGTGAGGTATTCATTTTGACACGTTGTGATGCGTTAAATAGGCTCTAGTGCTCCTGCTAACTGCTGCAAAAACACAAGGTGTCATTTTTAACACAGATGCTGTCAAATTAGCCACTTGCCCACATTAGCACTAAGGCTAGGTAGCATTGATTAGGCAATGCTGATTGAGACCTGTCTAAAGAATCAACAGCCTCATTTACACCTGGTATTAACATCCATTTAGTCAGTCTGATCACAGAATCAATAATGTATTGTGATCTGAAACATCATCTGAAACACATGTAATCGAATTGCATTTGTAGTGTAGCACTTAAACTTCCTGAAAGTCCTTCTGACCTGTCAATCATCCAATCCAGGTTTCAAACTTTGCTGGTTATGTTAAGTCTTAACCTGTAGTTCAAAATATTTGGAAAAGTCCGGATTTCACAACACATCAGTATGCCATGTACACTGACATGAATAAATGTAGTTACATACACGCACCCTTGCCAAATGTATTTTATTTTATTTACTATTGATGGGGAGATGAACTGAATGTTTTCAATTTTTGGATGTTCAGATTTAGCTAAAATCCTGAATGGCCCTTTGTTAAAAAAATAAAAATAAAATGTCTGCTTGGACACATGTATTCTATAATTCACAGTGGGGCATTTCAGCAGGAGTCCAAGTACATTGAAGGCCTGGATTAAATGACCATATCTGACTCCACAGGGTTTCATGTTCAAGCTTGTAGCTCATACTGTTTTCTAAAGAACCACAGGTTTTATTATATTCATTACCTAGCATTATTGTCAAATGTGTTCTTTGTTAAGTTGGTTTATTTAACTTCAAAGTTTTACTTTGTCATGTAATATTGATTATTTTTGAAAATGCAAAGAGAAACTGAATAACTTGTGTTTTGTTTGCAGGTCTTAGGCTGGTGTGTCCAGTGATGGGAAACCATAAAATACCTCTTGACTTAAACATAAATTTAAAAAGAAAAATTGGACCCACTTTATATTAAGTGGCCTTAATTACTATGTACTTACATTTTAATTAATAATTTAGTACAATGTACTTATTGTGTACATACATGTTTTTACATTGTACTTACATTTAAAAAAACGACATGTAACTACATCTGCATTTATTTTCTGTAATTACATTTATAAATATAGCTGCAAGCAGCGATGGCGGGCTCAAGCCACCAATGCCATCGCCACCCCGGTGGCATCAGGTAAAGTGTGCCCAGCGGGCACATGCATTCATAATATCCCTCTGGCAGTGAGGTTTTAAAGGATATGGCAGTTAAAGGGTTAATCCGAATCATCTAGACTTTAAAATTACATTCACAGAACAATATATATATATATATATATATATATATATATATATATATATATATATATATATATATATATATATATATATATATATAACTTTAGTAACACTTTACAATAAGATTTCATTTATAAACATTATGTTAACATGAACAATATTTATATAGCATTCATTCATGTCAGTTAATATTCCAAACTTAAACATTAAAACATTGTTTTATTGTGATTTTTTTCCAAGAACATTTTACCAATTCCAAACCATATCAATCTTAATAACTACCATTATTTTTATTTAATAATTTATAAGTGCTATACAATAGTCCAGGAAAGCTGGAAGAGAAAAACACTTTATATTCATGTGTGTAGAATTATTAGGCATGTTTTCTTTTGCAGATGGAATGCGCTAAAAAAGAGTTTTAACTCAAACTGTAAAGTCGAAAATTATGAAATACCCATGAGAAATATCAAACACAAATGCAATACAGAAATGGATAAGTTAAGACTTGACCATTATACAAAAAATGCTGACTGGGTCATGAGGTCAGAAAAGAAGAAGAAAAAGACAGGTCAAGAAGAACTGACAAAAAGAATTGCAAAATAATTAGGAATTAATGTGAAGATTAATTTTTAGTCAATTCTGCAAGACAGACTTTCAGGAAAGGAGGTGGAATAAAAATGAGCTCCTAAATCTTAATCCCGGATTCTGGAAGATATATTCCTCAAACCATCGGACAAGAGGAGGTGCTGCTGGTCCTTCACGAGTCACTCTAATCTGTTCATGAAGCCTATATATAAAGTCTTAATATATAGTATTTCACAATACTTCATGGTATTCTAATTAAATCATTTTTTGGAATCTTAGATTTCTCAGAACCTGACACATTGTAATTCTGAGACTCAAGGAAAGTGGCAGTTCTGTAAAATGTTGGCACTGGAGACTAAATGCTCCCTGATAGTTTCACACCTAATTCACTTAACACACACACACACACACATTACCCACAGTGACAGTGGGACTGAGTGACATCAGATTTATGATAGTTTTTTAATTTTCTATCATCCATATAGTGTTGTATAGTCATGAAACTATGCATATTTCCTCAGAATGACTTGTCTTCTATGTGTACATTTTTTTGAAGTGTTTAGAAGCTGCACTTTAAAAAAATAAAAGACATTTACTGGTTACTTTTTTACTGTTATTTCAAAAAATCACCACGACAAAACCATTCAAGCTATCCAAAATTCATTCGCACCTGTACTGTTAGATACATTCTTTAAACAGTGGTAAAAGAGGATGTGGGGCTGAACCTTCAAGAGTCACTCAAAACGTATCTGTCCATAAAGCCTATAGAGAATTATTCTTAATATACAGTTCACAATACTTCAGCTTGTTATTCTAATTAAGTGAGGGTCATTTTATCAGTAAAATACATAAAATTCATATTATTTTTCTTTGAAAGATTTCTATAAATGATTTAAATCATACTTGTTTCTACAATAATTATTTAAAAGTGATCCTATAGCTCCATCAGGTGGCCATTATTGGTACTAAGAATTGCAAGCTTCATTTATAAGTTATGATAGTTTTAATTTTTTGCTGGCTCTTGAAAATGATAAAGCTTTGAAACTTACTGTGGTTCCTTCAAATGATGACTTCTACGTATTTAAAAAATTATGAAGAGTTTGGAATGAAAAAATTTAAAGATATAGTAAAATAACTATTGTATTTTTTTATGTTACTTTAATAAATTGCTATGGCCACACCATTTAAGGTGTCCTAAACCCATTCGCAATTTAACATCTTCAGTATATTGGATTCATGTTAAAAAAAAAGTTTGGTGTGAACTACTTGTGTCTTCTTGGAGGAGTATGAATTCATTTACAGGCTGATTTTATCATAAATCCACAATAGAATTTCTGAGTTCTGTATCAATCTGTGTTGTTGTTTGTTTATTTTTATTTTTTTATTTTTCATAGGAAGATAACTGATCCTTTACTCTCCTTTTTAATAAATGTGCTTATAAACCAAGGACAAGCTATTTATAGCTGTATTTATAAACTGCTTACTACTGACTATTAATATTGGGACAAGGCTTTATAAAGCATGAACTGACTATTTACTTTTTGAGTTTGAAATTATTGTTTGCAGCACAAATAAGGTTTTTTACAATTTTTTAAAATTCCTAAAACTGTAAGAAAAGGATAAGGCCTAAGATTTCTATGTGAGTGGCTAAATTTATTTGTTTTTATAACTATAATGCATAAACTATGAAATTATACAAAATATATAAAAAAGTACAACAGTTATTGTTTTCCAATGTTTTTTAGCCTACTGCAATCATTCTAAACAGCTTGAATAAAACCTGTTAATATTTATTATAGACCACTGTAACTGTGTATAATCTAACAAACAAGTTTATTATGAAAATAAAAGTGTGTACACCAGATAAATTGGACGATAAAGAAATTGCTAACAATAGTATAATAGAGCATGTTTTATGTTTTTAGGCGTTTAGATGCAGAAATGGACAAATCAAATGTAAAATAAAATGTAATTGATTTAATTAAATATAGATTAATTCTTGTTAGAGCAAAATAATAAATAAATAAATACATACACACATTAAAAACGCAGCCAAGATGAATGAATTACATTTTTTATATAGATTAAAATTGAAGACAGAAGCAGCTGGTATACGCGGTCACTTAATATTCAAATCCAGTAGATCCACTTCAGATATATTTCTCAACGGTTTACGTTCACGTGGCTGTTTTCGTTTATATTCGCCAAGCTATTTTGAAATAATCTTGTCCGTGATGTGTTCGTTTGTACGACGAAAGCCAGAATCCTGCAGCTCGAGAGATATATGTTCTTCTGCCAGTCGCGCTTTCAAATAGTCTTGCACACTTAAACGGGTCACAAACACCTGCATTTAGCTCTTGTAGTGTTACAATGGGTTTATTGTGTGCATTTGTGGTAATATTTTATTTAAAAAAGCTCTTAAACAAGAATAAATTCGTTTGTTTTGAGCTCGACACTGTACGCGATGATCGGAGGCAGTGATTTCATATAGGCAGCCGCAAATATTTCATTTTCACACAAACAGTTCAAAAACATCTGAATTTAGCTCTTGGTGTGTTCTAATTGGTGAATAGTGTGATATCGCTGCAATACTTTATTTTTAATAGCTATAAAACAAGAATAAACTCGTTTTTTCTGAGCTCATCATTCCAGATGCTCATGCTCAGAGCGGTGATTCATCTCTCGTGTTTCTCACGTATCACTGACCACACATAAATTATTAATGAGCCCTGACCTGATAATAATCATATATGTTGGTTTAGCTTGTCAGTGTGAATTAAATCCAAGTATTTATTTGTATTTTAACCGATTTAAAAGAGAAACTAAATCTCCGGTAATTGCACCTGTAGGGGCGCAATTTCTCTCAGACAATGGAAGTCTGAAGCACATATACTCAAACAGAGGGACAGAGTGATATGAGATGTCTGACAGTTTTTTAATTTTCTATTATCCATACAGTGTTGTAAAGTCGTGAAACTATCCATATTTACTCAGAATGACTTTTTGTCTGTATGAAAAAAGGTTTTGAAGTGTTTGGAATTTAAAAATGCAGGAAAATTAATAATTCCAGTTTTACTGTCATTAAAAAAAATCACCACGACAAAACCGTTCAAGCTATCCAAAATCCATTGGCAATTTAAGTTGTTTAAAATGTTTTGGCATCATGTAGACAAAGTTTGGTGTGTATAGTGTTACTCTCCTCTGAGCAGTATGCATTAATTCACAACTAAATGTAAAAAAAAATCCACATTCAAATCAAAATAGCTGACTTCCTGTTGATCGTAGCTGATGACTGTGAATTAGAAAGTTGTCCGTCTTGATAAGAACAATTTTTGTACCGAGTTTGGTGTCTGTAGCTAAAACTAACCCCCCCACTTTTGACAAAAGGTGGCGCTATAGAGTGCCTCTTCCACGCCCTCTTATGAACTTTTGCCAGTGTCTAGTTATCATAAATACTGATATGTGTTCTGAGTTTGATGAAATTCTAAGCATGTTATATGCCTCAAAATCACCTGAGAAGTATTCCAGTTTGACATGTTGCCACGGCAACAATATTTTTAGCTATCCAATTTCCCCCAGCAGATTTCATATCGGCTGTGTTTAACATTATTCTGAATGAAGTTTGAAGCAAATCGAGTAAAAAATAAGATGCTGAATTCAAAGCATTTTGAAAATGACACACTTCCTGCTGCCAGTGGTGGCGCTATAACTTTGACTCCTAATAGTCACATTATATGTGATCGACATCATACAATGAATAATCTGATGAAGTTTGATTGAAATCAGGAAATGTATGTGGATGGTATTAGACACTTCCTGTTTCTCAATTCTCGCCATTAATTTCAACGCCTCGCACGAGCAAACCGTTCGAGATATTCAAAAATCCCCCTGGCAATTTTTCATCCCCAATGTCTTTGAGATCATGTTGACCGAGTTTGGTTGGTAAACGACGTAAAAAACCTATGACAAGTATATCAAAATTCCAGAGCATTGCGCTTTTACATAACTCTAAAAGCTTGACTTCCGTTGGGCGGAGCCCCAATGACATGCAATACGAAAATTGTTCGGCACAATGAGATCTATATGTGTACTGAGTTTCATATGAATATGTGCAAGTATGTGTGAGCTATACATCAACATTTATGACTGTTGTTCCAGGGGGCGCCATAGAGCCCCTGTGGCCACGCCCGGGTCCCAACCTCTGCAGGCTCCTAAAGGGCACAGATTCCAAAGTGTGCGCAAATTTTCAAGAGTTTTTGAGTATGTTAGGGACCCCAAAAGCCCCCACAACTTTGACCAAAAATATGAATAATAAACCCTAAATAGCCAACTTCCTGTTGGGCGGAGCCTATGACAATGCAGTACGAAAGTTGTTTGGTTTAATGAGATCTACATGTGTACCGAAGTTTCATGTGTCTACGTGCAAGTATGTATTGATATATGGCCCTCAGTATTCCAGGGGGCGCTGTAGAGCCCCTGTGCCACGCCCGTGTATCAGTCTCTGCCCGACCCTAATGCCGCAGGTTCCAATCTGTGTTGCCAATTTTCAAGAGTTTTCGAGCATGTTAAGGACCCCAAAAGCCCCCGTAACGTTAGAAAAAAATAATAATAATA